>NC_092147.1:13099346-13104346 GCF_045791955.1 Oncorhynchus clarkii lewisi | reverse complement strand
AAAAAATTCTAGGATGTTTGGGTCATAATACTTTAAAATGCTTCATCCTGCTTGTTGCGCTCTTGTTGCGCTCTCCTGCTGGGTGCATTGGGGTTACGAGGTCGTGTGAAGCAACACGGTTGAGGACCTTTTGGTTTTAGTTCAAATTAATTTAACTAACAGTATAATCACATGCTGTATAAGCCCAGTCTTATGTTTTGGCAAGACTGATAAGAATACACAGTATATACCCCACAGAATACACAGTATATACCCCTGCAGAATACACAGTATATACCCCGCAGAATACACAATATATACCCCACAGAATACACAGTATATACCCCTGCAGAATACACAGTATATACAGTGCCTTGCGAAAGTATTCGGCCCCCTTGAACTTTGCGACCTTTTGCCACATTTCAGGCTTCAAACATAAAGATATAAAACTGTATTTTTTTGTGAAGAATCAACAACAAGTGGGACACAATCATGAAGTGGAACGACATTTATTGGATATTTCAAACTTTTTTAACAAATCAAAAAATGAAAAATTGGGCGTGCAAAATTATTCAGCCCCTTTACTTTCAGTGCAGCAAACTCTCTCCAGAAGTTCAGTGAGGATCTCTGAATGATCCAATGTTGACCTAAATGACTAATGATGATAAATACAATCCACCTGTGTGTAATCAAGTCTCCGTATAAATGCACCTGCACTGTGATAGTCTCAGAGGTCCGTTAAAAGTGCAGAGAGCATCATGGAGAACAAGGAACACACCAGGCAGGTCCGAGATACTGTTGTGAAGAAGTTTAAAGCCGGATTTGGATACAAAAAGATTTCCCAAGCTTTAAACAACCCAAGGAGCACTGTGCAAGCGATAATATTGAAATGGAAGGAGTATCAGACCACTGCAAATCTACCAAGACCTGGCCGTCCCTCTAAACTTTCAGCTCATACAAGGAGAAGACTGATCAGAGATGCAGCCAAGAGGCCCATGATCACTCTGGATGAACTGCAGAGATCTACAGTTGAGGTGGGAGACTCTGTCCATAGGACAACAATCAGTCGTATATTGCACAAATCTGGCCTTTATGGAAGAGTGGCAAGAAGAAAGCCATTTCTTAAAGATATCCATAAAAAGTGTTGTTTCAAGTTTGCCACAAGCCACCTGGGAGACACACCAAACATGTGGAAGAAGGTGCTCTGGTCAGATGAAACCAAAATTGAACTTTTTGGCAACAATGCAAAACGTTATGTTTGAGTAAAAGCAACACAGCTGAACACACCATCCCCACTGTCAAACATGGTGGTGGCAGCATCATGGTTTGGGCCTGCTTTTCTTCAGCAGGGACAGGGAAGATGGTTAAAATTGATGGGAAGATGGATGGAGCCAAATACAGGACCATTCTGGAAGAAAACCTGATGGAGTCTGCAAAAGACCTGAGACTGGGACGGAGATTTGTCTTCCAACAAGACAATGATCCAAAACATAAAGCAAAATCTACAATGGAATGGTTCAAAAATAAACATATCCAGGTGTTAGAATGGCCAAGTCAAAGTCCAGACCTGAATCCAATCGAGAATCTGTGGAAAGAACTGAAAACTGCTGTTCACAAATGCTCTCCATCCAACCTCACTGAGCTCGAGCTGTTTTGCAAGGAGGAATGGGAAAAACTTTCAGTCTCTCGATGTGCAAAACTGATAGAGACATACCCCAAGCGACTTACAGCTGTAATCGCAGCAAAAGGTGGCGCTACAAAGTATTAACTTAAGGGGGCTGAATAATTTTGCACGCCCAATTTTTCAGTTTTTGATTTGTTAAAAAAGTTTGAAATATCCAATAAATGTTGTTCCACTTCATGATTGTGTCCCACTTGTTGTTGATTCTTCACAAAAAAATACAGTTTTATATCTTTATGTTTGAAGCCTGAAATGTGGCAAAAGGTCGCAAAGTTCAAGGGGGCCGAATACTTTCGCAAAGCACTGTACCCCCGCAGAATACACATTATATACCCCCACAGAATACACAGTATATACCCCGCAGAATACACATTATATACCCCCACAGAATACACAGTATATACCCCGCAGAATACACAGTATATACCCCCACAGAATACACAGTATATACCCCGCAGAATACACAGTATATACCCCCACAGAATACACAGTATATACCCCCACAGAATACACAGTATATACCCCCGCAGAATACACAGTATATACCCCCGCAGAATACACAGTATATACCCCCGCAGAATACACAGTATATACCCCCGCAGAATACACAGTATATACCCCTACAGAATACACAGTATATACCCCTACAGAATACACAGTATATACCCCCACAGAATACACAGTATATACCCCCACAGAATACACAGTATATACCCCCACAGAATACACAGTATATACCCCCACAGAATACACAGTATATACCCCGCAGAATACACAGTATATACCCCGCAGAATACACAGTATATACCCCCACAGAATACACAGACTTTTCCTGCAGACAGTAAATCTGCCAGGTCCACTTGGACTGTGAGGAAACTATGCATAGCAGTGGATAGAGAACTGTTTCTCGTGCTCTCCTCCTGGAGATGTCAACCAGATGTCCAGCACTGGGCTTGTTGGCATGCTGTCAATTCCTGCGCTGACGAGACACGACCACAGTGACAGCCCCAAGGTCACAACCCAATTCACGGTTCTTTTCCCAAACTCATTTCCTGTGCACGGGAGAAACTGACAGAGGTCTGTTAATAGCGTCTCAACTTGGACATTATGGACACTAATGAAAAACACTTGTCTGTCTTTCTTGGTGTTGGGACAGTGTCCGAGAGCCAAAATGGCTGTCTGAATGGCTGAAGTAGACCTTTATAACAACCTTGGTCCCTTGCGTATTAGGACAAAGACTAACATTGTAAACCAGGTGCTCAACATCCATTGTTTCTGCTTTGGTTGATTACAGAACACAGATAACAGTCTTGCTAAGCCTGCTCCTGATTGTTTTAATGCAGCCGATGCCCAGACCTTTGTATTCCCCTTTAAAACCCAAATACACCTGTTCCTGTTTTTTTCTTTTATTGGAGAATGTTGTCTGAAAAGCTCCAGATGCTTGAGGTTTTGGAAATGAGAGGGAGATGAGTGGTGAGGTTTACCTCTGGGCTGCGTTGGTTGGTGTATCGGGGCCTGCCCTGCAGATGCTAGCAACCAGCACCATGTGCCTCACTGCTGCCACCACAAACAAACTACATACAAGTGCTGTGACCAGGCACTTTCCCTTTCTGCTTGCTTTCCCTCTTTCCTCTAACCTCTCTCACTCTGCTACCTTTCTCTCTCTGTTCTCTCTCATGCATCCTCCTCATTCTGTCTTCCTCTTTCTCTATCCCTCCTACTCCCCTCTCTTCTTTCCCAGGGTGATTCAGCATGCAGCACTGAGAGTCAGGCTTTTTCAGGACCTGGGAGGCTGGAGAGGGAAAGTGATAGTTTTATTTTGTGTGCCTGCCCTGCACTGCCGTCTCTGAAATGACAGGCTATGGGGTGTATTATTACCCCTGTAGCACGCCTCCCTCCAGGGCCAGACCCAAATGGGAGAGGAGAGGAGGATAAACCCATTCTCTTCCCCCAACATAGCTTCACAGCATCGGGCACCTTTTATAGTTAGTTTTTCTGCATTGGAGCGAGAAAGGGAGCATACTTCTCCTGGCTGAACCAAGTTATCCTGGCTGAACCTCTGTGGTGTTTGTGAAGGTGTGATCAGCACTAAGGCCCTGTGTCAGCATAACTGGCAGCGTCATCCTCCAGGTTCCAAGGGCTTTTGAGGGAGACGGTTTAGGTGCCACCGGAGCAATTAAATGCAGGCTCTATTAAACAACCAGCCACCCGCACTTAAATCACAGCATAGACAGCGTCTTTAAAGTAGCAGCTCCTGCCTGCCTGCCCTCCAGCCAGCTCAGTCCCATTACGCCCTCCAGCTAGCTCAGTCCCATTACGCCCTCCAGCTAGCTCAGTCCCATTACTCCCTCCAGCTAGCTCAGTCCCATTATGCCCTCCAGCTAGCTCAGTCCTATTACGCCCTCCAGCTAGCTCAGTCCTATTACGCCCTCCAGCTAGCTCAGTCCCATTACGCCCTCCAGCTAGCTCAGTCCCATTACACTCTCCAGCTAGCTCAGTCCCATTACGCCCTCCAGCCAGCTCAGTCCCATTACTCCCTCCAGCTAGCTCAGTCCCATTACTCCCTCCAGATAGCTCAGTCCCATTACGCCCTCCAGCTAGCTCAGTCCCATTATGCCCTCCAGCTAGCTCAGTCCCATTACTCCCTCCAGCTAGCTCAGTCCCATTACTCCCTCCAGATAGCTCAGTCCCATTACGCCCTCCAGCTAGCTCAGTCCCATTACACTCTCCAGCCAGCTCAGTCCCATTACACCCTCCAGCCAGCTCAGTCCCATTACGCCCTCCAGCTAGCTCAGTCCCATTACACCCTCCAGCCAGCTCAGTCCCATTACGCCCTCCAGCTAGCTCAGTCCCATTGCGCTGTGCTCAAACCCACGAGCGTTAACCTTATTCAGTTCAGTTGTTTTGTGTGGTGGAATGTGTGTCAAAATGATTTTTTTGTCTGTATACTGTCGAGGTTCTCAACCTGCTACAATTAAATAAGTATTTTAGGTTGAAGTCCCTAGACTTTTAAGGGGAATTCCGCCACTTGTATTTTTTTCAAACATGGTTACCAGGGTTGAAGTGCAACTTCCTAGTGACTAGTCCTTCCCTCTCTGAATGGCCACGGGTCCTTACAGAGAAATCAGTGGTATGATGTATTTATCAGGGGAAAAATTGATAGTTACATATAGGAATATCATTTTTGACAATGTATTGTTTTGACAATATCGCAATATAATTTTTTGGAGCAGTTGGCTGTACCTGCACAAAACTCCAGGATTTTCCTTCATGGCTTGTTCTTAATCTTCTTTTTAAATAGGGAGCCAATTTGAGAATCTCAATACATAACGTATTGGCA
>NC_092147.1:13051846-13094346 GCF_045791955.1 Oncorhynchus clarkii lewisi | reverse complement strand
TGGCCCCAGTGATGTACTGGACCGTTCTCACCACCTGGTATAGAGGTCCTGGATGGCAGGGAGCTTGGCCACAGTGATGTACTGGGCTGTTCTCACCACCCTCCCTGCCAAGCAGTTGCCATACCAAGTGGTGATGCAGCCAGTCAAGATGCTGTCAATGGCGCAGACGTAGAACTTTTTGAGGGTCTAAGGGCCAAATATTTTCAGCCTCCTGAAGGGGAAGAGGGCCTTCTTCAAGACTGTGTTGGTGTGTTAATTCCTTAGTGACACCGTGGAACTTGAAGCTCTCAACCAGCTCTGCTACAGACCTGTCGATCCATATATTCTGTGTGCATCAGAAGACACACACAGCCATATCTGACTGATGGCGGTGGCAGTCCCAGGGCTTAGTTGATTAAAAGGATTACACTTTGATTTGTTCAAATTGATTGGAAATAAAACAAAACTGATTGCGAGCTCTGAAAGCCCAAAGTTTGAATAAAGCCAGGCGGGCCATAAGTGCCCTAATCAGTCAAGAGTCGGAGGGAGGGGGGAGTCGGGGGGGGGTCGGAGGATTAATGTATTTGATTTGAACATCCGTCTGCAATGGGGCTTTAATTGTCCCACTCGTTTCCTCTGTAATCTCTTACTGTACTGTAGCCTACTATAATGTCCACAACGCCCCTCTCGCTGAGCTCTAAACCATAGGTTGGGACCCAGTCAGGCAGAGACAGCAAGGGCAGTTCGTTGCTCCAGAGCCTTTCCGTTCACCTTCACACTCCTGGGCCAAACTACACTCAATCATATGACCTACTGAAAAGATGAGTCTTCAGTAAAGACTTAAAGGTTGAGACCGAGTCTGCGTCTCTCACATGGGTAGGCAGACCATTCCATAACAATGGAGCTCTATAGGAGAAAGCCCTGCCTCCAGCTGTTAGAGATTCTAGGGACAATTAGGAGGCCTGCGTCTTGTGACCGTAGCGTACGTGTAGGTATGTACGGAAGGACCAAATCGGAAAGATAATGTGTACAGTTGTGTGTCATCCGCATAGCAGTGAAAGTTAACATTATGTTTTCGAATGACATCCCCAAGAGGTAAAATATATAGTGAAAACAATAGTGGTCCTAAAACGGAACCTTGAGGATCACTGAAATTTACAGTTGATTTGTCAGAGGACAAACCATTCACAGAGACAAACTGATATCTTTCCGAAAGATGAGATCTAAACCAGGCCAGAACTTGTCCGTGTAGACCAATTTGGGTTTCCAATCTCTCCAAAATAATGTGGTGATCGATGGTATCAAAAGCAGCACTAAGGTCTCGGAGCACGAGGACAGATGCAGAGTCTCAGTCTGACGCCATTAATAGTTAATTTATCATCTTCACAAATGCAGTCTCAGTGCTATGGCGGGGTCTAAAACCAGACTGAAGCATTTCGTATACATTGTTTGTCTTCAGGAAGGCAGTGAGTTGCTGCGCAACAGCTTTTTCTAAAAATGTTGAGAGGAATGGAAGATTCGATATAGGCCGATAGTTAAAAAAACATTTTCTGAGTCAAGGTTTGGCTTTTTCAAGACAGGCTTTATTACTGCCACTTTTAGTGAATTTGGTACACATCCGGTGGATAGAGAGCCGTTTATTATATTCAACATAGGAGGGCCAAGCACAGGAAGCAGCTCTTTCAGTAGTTTAGTTGGAATAGGGTCCTGTATGCAGCTTGAAGGTTTAGAGGCCATGATTATTTTCATCATTGTGTCAAGAGATATAGTGCTAAAACACTTGTGTCTCTCTTGATCCTAGGTCCTGGCAGAGTTGTGTAGACTCAGGACAACTGAGCTTTGGAGGAATACGCAGATTTAAAGAGGAGTCCGTAATTTGCTTTCTAATGATCATGATCTTTTCCTCAAAGAAGTTCATGAATGTATTACTCCTGAAGTGAAAGTCATCCTCTCTTGGGGAATGCTGCTTTTTAGTTAGCTTTGCGACAGTATCAAAATAAAATTTCGGATTGTTCTTATTTTCCTCAATTAAGTTGGAAAAATAGGATGATCGAGCAGCAGTGAGGGCTCTCCGATACTGCACGGTACTCTCTTTCCAAGCTAGTCGGAAGACTTCCAGTTTGGTGTGGCGCCATTTCCGTTCCAATTTTCTGGAAGCTTGCTTCAGAGCTCGGGTATTTTCTGTATACCAGGGAGCTAGTTTCTTAAGACAAATGTTTTTAGGTTTTAGGGTTGCAACTGCATCTAGGGTATTGCGCAAGGTTAAATTAGTTAGGTAGTTAACTGATTTTTGTCCTCTGACGTCCTTGGGTAGGCAGAGGGAGTCTGGAAGGGCATCTAAGAATCTTTGGGTTGTCTGACAATTTATAGCACAACTTTTGATGCTCTTTGGTTGGGGTCTGAGCAGATTATTTGTTGCAATTGCAAACGTAATAAAATGGTGGTCCGATAGTCCAGGATTATGAGGAAAAACATTAAGATCCACAACATTTATTCCATGGGACAAAACTAGGTTCAGAGTATGACTGTGACAGTGAGTAGGTCCAGAGACATGTTGGACAAAAGCCACTGAGTTGATAATGGCTCCGAAAGCCTTTTGGAGTGGGTCTGTGGACTTTTCCATGTGAATATTAAAATCACCAAAAATTAGAATATTATCTGCTATGACTACAAGGTCCGATAGGAATTCAGGGAACTCAGTGAGGAACGCTGTATATGGCCCAGGAGGCCTGTAAACAGTAGCTATAAAAAGTGATTGAGTAAGCTGCATAGATTTCATGACTAGAAGCTCAAAAGACGAAAACATCGGGGTTTTTTTGTAAATTGAAATTTGCTATCATAAATGTTAGCAACACCTCCGCCTTTGTGGGATGCACGGGGGGATATGGTCACTAGTGTAACCAGGAGGTGAGGCCTCATTTAACACAGTAAATTCATCAGGCTTAAGCCATGTTTCAGTCAGGCCAATCACATCAAGATTATGATCAGTGATTAGTTCATTGACTATAACTGACTTTGAAGTGAGGGATCTAACCCTATCTAGCCCTATTTTGAGATGTGAGCTATCACGATCTCTTTCAATAATGGAAGGAATGGAGGAGGTCTTTATTCTAGTGAGATTGCTAAGGCGAACACTGCCATGTTTAGTTTTGCCCAACCTAGGTCGAGGCACAGACATGGTCTCAATGGGGATAGCTGGCCTGACTACACTGACTGTGCTAGTGGCAGACTCCACTAAGCTGGCAGGCTGGCTAATAGCCTGCTGCCTGGCCTGCACCCTATTTCATTGTGGAGCTAAAGGAGTTAGAGCCCTGTCTATGTTGGTAGATAAGATGAGAGCACCCCTCCAGCTAGGATGGAGTCCATCATTCCTCAACAGGCCAGGCTTGGTACTGTTTGTGTGCGAGTCCCAGAAAGAGGGCCAATTATCTACAAATTCTATCTTTTGGGAGGGGCAGAAAACAGTTTTCAACCAGCGATTGAGTTGTGAGACTCTGCTGTAGAGCTCATCACTCCCCCTAACTGGGAGGGGGCCAGAGACAATTACTCGATGCCGACACATCTTTCTAGCTGATTTACAGGCTGAAGCTATGTTGCGCTAGGTGACCTCTGACTGTTTCATCCTAACATCGTTGGTGCCGACGTGGATAACAATATCTCTATACTCTCTACACTCGCCAGGTTTAGCTTTAGCCAGCACCATCTTCAGATTAGCCTTAACGTCGGTAGCCCTGCCCCCTGGTAAACAGTGTATGATCGCAGGATGATTTGTTTTACGTCTAACACTGCGGGTTATGGAGTCGCCAATGACTGGGGTTTTCAATTTGTCAGAGCTAATGGTGGGAAGCTTCGGCGTCTCAGACCCCGTAATGGGAGGAGTAGAGACCAGAGAAGGCTCGGCCTCAGACTCCGACTCACTGCTTAATGGGGAAACCCGGTTGAAAGTTTCTGTCGGCTGAATGAGCGACACCGGTTGAGCATTTCTACAGCATTTCCTTCCAGAAACCGTGAGAAAGTTGTCCGGCTGTGGGGACCGTGCGAGGGGATTTATACTAACGTTACTATCTGTACTTACTGGTGGCACAGACGCTGTTTCATCCTTTCCTACACTGAAATTACCCTTGCCTAACGATTGCGTCTGAAGCTGCTATCCTCGCCGTAAGGCGATGGTTCTCCTGTATATTATGAGTACAGCGACTGCAATTAGAAGGCATCATGTTAATGTTACTACTTAGCTTCGGCTGTTGGAGGTCCTGATGAACCATGTCCAGATAAAGCATCCGGAGTGAAAAAGTTGAATGAAAAAGAGTTGTGACAAAAAATATAAACGGGAATTAAAAAGTAAAAACCGTAAAGTTGTCAGTTAGCAAAGTAAGGTTGGCAACAAAACGCCCAGCAACACGTAAGCAAGTCTGCAAGTTGTGACTGGAAATGACACGCTCTGATTTATCTACTCACTGGCGTAGTTTGATCAGGGTGTACGCACGTCGACCTCTCTTACGCCGTCTTTTCTTTTCCGTGTCTCGGAGATTAGGGCCTGGTCCGGGGTGAGCAGCATGCCCTGCGCCACCGCCTCGTGGAGATTAGGGCCTGGTCCGGGGTGAGCAGCATGCCCTGCGCCACCGCCTCGTGGAGATTAGGGCCTGGTCCGGGGTGAGCAGCATGCCCTGCGCCACCGCCTCGTGGAGATTAGGGCCTGGTCCGGGGTGAGCAGCATGCCCTGCGCCACCGCCTCGTGGAGATTAGGGCCTGGTCCGGGGTGAGCAGCATGCCCTGCGCCACCGCCTCGTGGAGATTAGGGCCTGGTCCGGGGTGAGCAGCATGCCCTGCGCCACCGCCTCGTGGAGATTAGGGCCTGGTCCGGGGTGAGCAGCATGCCCTGCGCCACCGCCTCGTGGAGATTAGGGCCTGGTCCGGGGTGAGCAGCATGCCCTGCGCCACCGCCTCGTGGAGATTAGGGCCTGGTCCGGGGTGAGCAGCATGTCCTGCGCCACCGCCTCGTGGAGATTAGGGCCTGGTCCGGGGTGAGCAGCATGCCCTGCGCCACCGCCTCGTGGAGATTAGGGCCTGGTCCGGGGTGAGCAGCATGCCCTGCGCCACCGCCTCGTGGAGATTAGGGCCTGGTCCGGGGTGAGCAGCATGCCCTGCGCCACAGCCTCGTGGAGATTAGGGCCTGGTCCGGGGTGAGCAGCATGCCCTGCGCCACCGCCTCGTGGAGATTAGGGCCTGGTCCGGGGTGAGCAGCATGCCCTGCGCCACAGCCTCGTGGAGATTAGGGCCTGGTCCGGGGTGAGCAGCATTCCCTGCGCCACCGTCTCGTGGAGGTTAGGGCCTGGTCCGGGGTGAGCAGCATGCCCTGCGCCACCAACTCGTTGAGATTAGGGCCTGGTCCGGGGTGAGCAGCATGCCCTGCGCCACCGACTCGTGGAGATTAGGGCCTGGTCCGGGGTGAGCAGCATGCCCTGCGCCTCCGACTCGTGGAGATTAGGGCCTGATCCGGGGTGAGCAGCATGTCCTGCGCCTCCGACTCGTGGAGATTAGGGCCTGACCCGGGGTGAGCAGCATGCCCTGCGCCTCCGAATCGTTGAGATTAGGGCCTGGTCCGGGGTGAGCAGCATGCCCTGCGCCACCGCCTCGTGGAGATTAGGGCCTGGTCCGGGGTGAGCAGCATGCCCTGCGCCACCGCCTCGTGGAGATTAGCATGCCCTGCGCCACCGCCTCGTGGAGATTAGGGCCTGACCCGGGGTGAGCAGCATGCCCTGCGCCTCCGAATCGTTGAGATTAGGGCCTGGTCCGGGGTGAGCAGCATGCCCTGCGCCTCCGAATCGTTGAGATTAGGGCCTGGTCCGGGGTGAGCAGCATGCCCTGCGCCTCCGACTCGTTGAAGTACAAATCTTCATCCAAATCGAGATTAGTGATTTTTCTGTTCTGATGTCCAGAAGCTCTTTTCAGTTATAGGAAACAATGGCAGAAACATTATGCAGAAAAATAAAACATACAAAGTAGCAGAATTGCTCAGGAGCCTGTAAAACGGCTGCTATGCAACGCCATTCCAGATGGTTCATCATCATATTAAAAAACATTACAACGTCTTTGTGAAATGTTTAGATAGCGACGCTTTACTTCATCAGTCCTAATCACTGCTCCGCTCATGTTGGCATGGAGACGCCTCCAGACATACCAGGCTTCCATTAACACACTGCCAGCACATGAGAAACCAACCCACACCCAAATGGCACCCTATTCCCTATATTGTGAACTTATTTGGGCCAGAGGGCCAGCGTACTCCCCTCTAGTGTTGGGGAATAGACACCAGTCATAGGATGATGATGATGATGTTCTGGAGACATTGGTTGATATAGGATTAATGTGACTTTTGTCTGGGTTTGTTGCATAGATATAGCTCAATGCTGGAGTTTATGGGTTTTGTTTGCTGGTGTTCTGCAGCTAAGGCCATGTCTTTCCCTCCTTGAGTGGCTGTGAAAAGTGTGTGTGTGTGAAGCCTAGCCGTGGCTGCAGTGTGACAGTGCTGGCTCTGTGAAGTGAGCAGGACTAGACCTTACCGTGCAGAGAACCCTACTCCTCTCTCTCTCTTGCTCTCTCTCTCGCTTGCTCTCTCTCTCTCTCTCTCTCTCTCTCTCTCTCTCTCTCTCTCTCTCACACAGACATATAAACACACACACGCACAGATACAACACCCCCCCCTCCTCCTCGTTGTAGATTAGCGTGTGAAGCAGAAGACCCGTTCTGTATGTCTGTCCCACCGTGGAAGAGGAGCTGTTTCTAATCCCCTCCGGCCTAGGAAAGTGTTTGCCGGGCTGCAGAAGGAGAGCACAGGGCTTGCACTGTGTTGTGTGTGTGTGTGTGTGTGTGTGTGTGTCTTTCTCGCTCTCTCTCCTCTTCCCCTCACTCTCTTTCTATCCATAGTCCCTTCTTCCCCTCCCTCCCTCTCTCTCTCTCTGGCCAAAGCAGAAGTACTCTGTTGTAATAATAATAATAATAAGCTTAACAGAGGCCTGTCTGTCTTTGTCTGTCACAGGTCATGCATGGACACAGCCTTGCACAACACAACCTACTCCTACTACCAACAGCTTTAGGTGTATGTTGACCTGCTGGTCTAGGATCAGGTCCACCCTGTCCATATCATTTAGTTAATTATGACCTAAAAGTCCAAACCATTTCTAGAACAGTCAGTCGGTCAATGTTTCAATGGCACACGGTGGCAAGAAGGAAGTGATCCGTTTGCAGTGGGAGAAAACAAGGTCACATCGAGTCCTCTGAGTCCATGTTGTTGGGCTGTGTGTTCTGTTGTCTGGCTGTTGCTGCTGTTGTCTTCTCTCCTCTCTTCCACCCCACCCACCCCTTCCTTTCCTGGTCACTGTGCAAATCCTGAGCACTTTTAGAATGCCGGATGGAGCAGGCCAGGGATAGGGGGAGGGAGGGAGAAGAGGAGAGAAGGATCAACAGAGGTTGCCTGGTAACTGTAGTCAGTCACTAGCCCATGGCAGCCAGTGGAAGCCCAGATGAGGGGAGAGGAAGAGAGGAGAGGGACAAGGAGGGTCCTGACATAGTGAGGACAGCCAAAATGAACTAGAAAAATGGCCAGACAGTCCTAGCCAGCACTTTCCTCATTGACCGCTGTTAGTTTGTGTGCACCTTTCATTTGACCATTGCCCATCCCCTCCCATTCATGAATGGAAAATCTCCAGTTGATTTTCTCATTGACCTTTCTGTCATTGGGAAAGCTGTGATGTCCTAGCGATGTAGGTGGGACGCCTTTCCTCCCAAAGGTGTTAGGACACGGTGGAAGTGTGAACACTGTGCCCTGTGGTACTCCACTTCTGACGTGCAATATGCCCACCCTGTGTGATTTTGTTTTTAAGCTGCTGCAGCCACTCACAGGCAGTCAGACCTGTAAAACGGCATCCTCCATCCTGTTCCCATCCAAATCAGGCCAAAACCTAAATCACTATTAAGGACACTCTAAAGACACCTTTGTAATGGGCTGTAGTCTAAAATGGACAGTAATCCCATTTTAACACTCTTGAGTCAGAGGCAAAGCTGGCATCCAAAGGAGTTTCGATAATCATGGGAGCAGAGGTGGGTGGGTATGTGGGTTAGGGTGCTATTTGATGTTGTTGGTATTTTATTAGGATTCCCATCCTGGGGTCCACACAACACATGAAACATGAATACAGAACATGAATAGACAAGAACAGCTCAAGGACAGAACTACATCAATTTAAAACAAGAAAAATATAATTAAAAGGTGATACTGACTCAAATACTGAGAAGGGTGTGGTGTGTGAGGGGGCGCAAACAGCATCCGGAGTCTACTGTCTCAGCACCCTGTGGTGTGTGAGGGGGCACAAACAGCATCCGGAGTCTACTGTCTCAGCACCCTGTGGTTGAAGGGGCACAAATAGCATCCGGAGTCTACTGTCTCAGCACCCTGTGGTTGAAGGGGCACAAATAGCATCCGGAGTCTACTGCCTCAGCACCCTGCGGTGTGTGAGGGGCACAAACAGCATCCGGAGTCTACTGCCTCGGCACCCTGTGGTGTGTGAGGGGCACAAACAGCATCTGGAGTCTACTGTCTCAGCACCCTGTGGTGTGTGAGGGGGCACAAACAGCATCCGGAGTCTACTGTCTCAGCACCCTGTGGTTGAAGGGGCACAAATAGCATCCGGAGTCTACTGCCTCAGCACCCTGTGGTGTGTGAGGGTGCACAAACAGCATCCGGAGTCTACTGTCTCAGCACCCTGTGGTGTGTAAGGGGCACAAACAGTATCCGGAGTCTACTGCCTCAGCACCCTGTGGTGTGTGAGGGGCACAAACAGCATCCGGAGTCTACTGCCTCAGCACCCTGCGGTGTGTGAGGGGCACAAACAGCATCCGGAGTCTACTGCCTCGGCACCCTGTGGTGTGTGAGGGGCACAAACAGAATCCGGAGTCTACTGCCTCGGCACCCTGTGGTGTGTGAGGGGGCACAAACAGCATCCGGAGTCTACTGCCTCGGCACCCTGTGGTGTGTGAGGGGCACAAACAGCATCCGGAGTCTACTGCCTCAGCACCCTGTGGTGTGTGAGGGGGCACAAACAGCATCCGGAGTCTACTGCCTCGGTACCCTGTGGTGTGTGAGGGGGCACAAACAGCATCCGGAGTCTACTGTCTCAGCACCCTGTGGTGTGTGAGGGGGCACAAACAGCATCCGGAGTCTACTGCCTCAGCACCCTGTGGTGTGTGAGGGGGCACAAACAGCATCCGGAGTCTACTGCCTCAGCACCCTGTGGTGTGTGAGGGGGCACAAACAGCATCCGGAGTCTACTGCCTCAGCACCCTGTGGTGTGTGAGGGGGCACAAACAGCATCCGGAGTCTACTGTCTCAGCACCCTGTGCGGGGCATGAAACCACCAGATGCATCCAGATTTCAGGGGAAATGGAAAAAGAGATTGTGACTTGACTTCTGCTGTTGGATGTTAACAAGGCAACACTCCGTCTTAACTCCTCCTCCACAGTTACTGGATTGGTTCAACAGTGCAGAAGAGAACCTCCCCCGACAGTTATTTTCTTTCTCTCGTCAGGACCAGAAAGAAACGCTGCTTTTATGCCTGCTACATTACCGCCTGGGTGACATTAACCATTAACAGATGCTGCACACATATTGCGTATGAGATGGTCGCCGCCCCTCCCACAGAAGGCGTTTTTAATAAACATAATCGCAACATCCGCTCAAACAAATGACGAGCCGCCACCAGCAGACAATGAAAAAGCCACTCAACTGAAATGCAAAAAAACTTAACAGATTTCAAAAAGGAATTCTGAACCCAGACCGAACCAAGCCTCCTCAACTCCACCCCCTACAACTATTTTCACTTTCAACCAACAGCTGTTTGTGTTATGCTTTCCTTCTAAATGTCCCCCTTTAATCTACACACAACAAAACCTAGACACACACACACACACACACACACACCCGGTTAAGTAAGTGTCTCCAGCCCGCCAGCTTGCTGTTTGTTGGAGAGCGGCGTGTTTATTTAGATTCCAGTGGCGGCTCCCTCCCAGGCTGTCTACCCCCCCACCCCTCCGCCCCCAATGAATCTCAGTGTGTAAGAGCTGAGAGTAATTCATTTGATGTCTGTTTTCACGTCTTCCACAACAGCAAGGAACAACACTATGGTGACGAGTGAGAGAGCAGTGAAGTTGGAGGAAGAGGGGCTTTGATGAGAGGAATGTGAATACGAAGCAGACTCATGTGGAGGCAGTGTGACTGAGCGTAGACAGACATAAAGCTGCATCTCATGTTCTCAACTCCATGATCTCTGCTAGGATGTGGCCTAACAGGTGAAACAAATGGGGACGAATTCGCAGTAAATTTATAGTGAAAGCCTTTCCAATACTTTCACCGGCTTGTAGTAGTAAGGGAAAGGAGGGTAGCAGAGGAGGCCACTTTAGATTATTGAGATGCAGCCAGAGAATGCTGAGTGTGCAAACTTGATTGGCTAGTGAGTTGTACTAACCCGGCCCAGTCCAGCCTGGCTCTGTTTGTGGCTCCATGGCAACATACAACAAACATCACAAATAACTCTCTGCTCTTCCAAAGGTGGATTTTGATTGTGCTCATCAAAATCATATATCATAATGTTACCTCTGTATACTAAGTATATAAAAGAGGTGTGTGTGGGTATGTAATATGTATGAGCACATTCTCCCACACAACCGCGCTCACAGACAAGCGTCTCCCTGCGTTGAAATCGCAGAGCCCTTCGCTGCCCTTCACGGTGCAGCATTGAGGCGGCCGAGGGGGTTCGTGTCCGGGCCTCATAAATTATTCCGCTCCATATTGCTTTTAAACGATAGCATCCCCAGCAACCGTCCCGGAAACCTGCCCATAAATGATACTGTCAGGGCTAATACACAACTTCCATTATTAAGGAGACAAGGAGCAGGGCTGCTGCCTTGTCTTCACCGTGCATGTCGGCCCTGCTCAGCCTGACAGGCTGAATCAAGGGCCAGCCATGGGGGCATGCGTCCACAGTAAGAGCAACAACAACAGTTACAGCAATGCATGTCGGGCCGACATGCACCAGCAGTCTCCCCCCACCAGCAGTCTCCCCCCACCAGCAGTCTCCCCCCACCAGCAGTCTCCCCCCGACATGAACCAGCAGTCTCCCCACGACATGCACCAGCAGCCTCCCCACAACATGCACCAGCAGCCTCCCCACAACATGCACCAGCAGTCTCCCCCCACCAGCAGTCTCCCCACGACATGCACCAGCAGTCTCCCCACGACATGCACCAGCAGTCTCCCCACGACATGCACCAGCAGTCTCCCCACAGGGACTAGAGGTATACATCTGGGTGGATTACATTCTCCATGCATGTGGATATATTGTAAAGTACACTATATGACCAACAATATGTGGACACCTGCTCATTGAACATCTCATTTCAAAACAGCCTCCACTCCTCTGGGAAGGCTTTCTGTAGATATTGTAACATTGCTGCGGGGACTTGCTTCCATTCAGCCGTGAGTGTTGGTGAGGTCGGGCACCTATGTTGGGTGATTAGGCTTGGCTCATAGTCGGTGTTCCAACATCCCAAAGGTGTTCAATGGGGTTGAGGTCAGGGCTCTGTGCAGGCCAGTTAAGTTCTTCCACACAGATCTTGACAAACCATTCCTGTTTGGACCTTGCTTTATGCTTGGGGGCATTGTCATGCTGATGGAAACCCATTTGATAAAGCTCCCGACGAACAGTTCTTGTGCTGACGTTGCTTCCAGAGGCACTTTGGAACTCTGTTGGGAGTGTTGCAACCGAGGACAGACATATTTTATGCGCTTCAGCACTCGCCGGTCCCGTTCTGTGAGCTAGTGTGGCCTACCACTTTACGGCTGAGCCGCTGTTGCTCCTAGATGTTTCCACTTCACAATAACAGCACTTACAGTTAGTTGACTGGGGCAGCTCTAGCAGGGCAGAAATTTGACGAACTGACTTGTTGGAAAGGTGCCATCCTATTACGGTGCCACGTTGAAAGTCACTGAGTTCTTCAGTAAGGCCATTCTACTGTGAATGTTTGTCTATGGAGATTGCATGGCTGTGTGCTCAATTTAATACACTTGTCAGCAACGGGTGTGGCTGAAATAGCTGAATCAGATGGGAGGGAGAGGGTCAGGTGGGAGGGAGTGGGTCAGGTGGGAAGGAGTGGGTCAGGTGGGAGGGAGAGGGTCAGGTGGGAGGGAGTGGGTCAGGTGGGAAGGAGAGGGTCAGGTGGGAGGGAGGAGGTCAGGTGGGAGGGAGAGGGTCAGGTGGGAGGGAGAGGGTCAGGTGGGAGGGAGAGGGTCAGGTGGGAGGGAGAGGGTCAGGTGGGAGGGAGTGGGTCAGGTGGGAGGGAGTGGGTCAGGTGGGAAGGAGTGGGTCAGGTGGGAGGGAGATGGTCAGGTGGGAGGGAGAGGGTCAGGTGGGAGGGAGAGGGTCAGGTGGGAGGGAGAGTAGCAGGATCACGGCACGTTTTTCAGCAGAACTCACTATCTCACTAGCTCACTAACGAGCACAATGAATCACTCTCTATGCATACAGTATCTGAGTATTTACATTACCACCAAAGCTGTATTTAATAAGAGCATTTAGCACTTGTGTCAAATCCTCAATTTCAAGTGGTTCTTCCACATACTATTTTAGTGAAAAAAGACATCGATGCAGAAATAAGAATCGGGCAACAAAAGAAAGAAAGAAAAACACGAAGAATAAATAAATAGTGTTTTACGTAGGGGAAGAAACGCAGCAGGCTCTTCGGCGGCGTGCACCCGTCAACCTCTTTGCACCGCCGCGTTCGGTTTCACCCCCTCAACTGATGCAATAAGGAGCCTTTATCTGAGCATCGCCCCGAGCCACAGCGGCAGGGAGCTGGGGAACCTCTGCACCAAGAAATGCTTTTGGGATCTGCTCTCTCGCACATCGCAGCCCAGCACAGCCCCTGGTCTCCCACGGACTAGCAGGAGACGGTTTTATCTCCAGTTGCTAGGATAACAACTCTTAAGCTTCCAGCAGTCATAAGTCCTGCTGGGCCCTTTTCTCTCTGATTTTTCCCTCAGACAGAAAGAATGCTTTTCTCTCCTCCTCCTCCTCGCTTTTTTCTTTCACTTATAAAAAAATAATAATGTGTAAAGCCCATCCTGGCGTTTAAGTGTTTCTCCCCCTCCCCTCAAAATCTATTTGTCTTTTATGTTGGGGGGTGAGGCGGGGATGGTGGCGGCAGGGAGGTATTTTATTTGCCCAAAGATTTTCCAGCCAAAGTGCCCCCTTCCTTCTGACGGGCCTAGCCTACACGCACGTTTGATTCTGAGGATTAGTAAGACAAAGCGTGGTGGCCGAGGAGTGGCGTTCCTAATGAAATGGTAAAATAGATCAATGAGAGTGGTGGTGCGCTCCTGTTCGGAGTGTCTGGCCCCCGCCAGGATTAAGTGGACTCCTCCTGTTCCTTTGTGCCCGTTTCCCAGCAGCACAATCGGCCCAGAGTCAGCAACACAAGTGGCGCGCAGCCCCCCTTCACTCTCTCTCTCTTGTCCCCCATTCCAACTCCAAAGCCCCCCATCTTAGGCCTGCAATTACCAGAGCGCTCATTCAGCACACCTTTTCTCAGACAGAGCGCCCTCTAAATATTCACCCCCCTTCCCTTTTCCCAAAATATATCAGGACTAACATACTCTCAGGTTCTTCTGACTTCCACAGTTTCCACAAACTGGAGAAATAAATGACCCTTGACTAAGTTTAAGATCATCTCCCTCCCCTGTTTGTTTCCACTGTTTAGTTCACCCCACGTGGAAAAGTTCCCCCTCCTGTGAACTTCATCCTTGGATTGATGAAAGAGTTCAGGATGGGGCCGGGGTGGATGGATGGATGGACATAGATAGCGGGATTCTATTTTTTTCTGCTTTAGATGGATTTTGCCATAACGCCCTGCCTTCTCCTCTTGATTAGATTTAAAAGGGGGGGTTGTGCAGTTTGTTTGATATTAGAGAGAGAGAGAGAGAGAGAGAGTGAGTGAGTGAGTGAGTGAGTGAGTGAGTGAGTGAGTGAGTGAGTGAGTGAGTGAGTGAGTGAGTGAGTGAGTGAGTGAGTGAGTGAGAGAGAGAGAGAGAGAGAGAGAGAGAGAGAGAGAGAGAGAGAGAGAGAGAGAGAGAGAGAGAGAGAGAGAGAGAGAGAGAGAGAGAGAGAGAGAGAGAGAGAGAGAGAGAGAGAGAGAGAGAGAGAGAGAGAGAGAGAGAGAGAGAGAGAGAGAGAGAGAGAGAGAGAGAGAGAGAGAGAGAGAGAGAGAGAGAGAGAGAGAGAGAGAGAGAGAGAGAGAGAGAGAGAGAGAGAGAGAGAGAGAGAGAGAGAGAGAGAGAGAGAGAGAGAGAGAGAGAGAGAGAGAGAGAGAGAGAGAGACTGACTGAGATAGAGAGATAGACTGAGATAGAGAGATAGACTGAGATAGAGAGATAGACTGAGATAGAGAGATAGACTGAGATAGAGAGATAGACTGAGATAGAGAGATAGACTGAGATAGAGAGATAGACTGAGATAGAGAGATAGAGAGATAGAGAGAGACACCCTGGGGGAACAGTAATCTAACGGGAGCAGCCAGCAGCACATAAAGTGGCTGACCAGGCCTGCTGCCTGCCAGCCCAGCCTAGTACCTCAGCCCAGGGCTCCACAGCCCCTTATTTTAACTCACATTGTCTCCTATTCAGATACCAGGAACGTATTGAAGTCAACTTCTTAAATGTAACCTCTAACCCCTTTCCCAGTTTCCACATTCCACCGTTGTTTTTGATTAACTATGTTATTGGTTTGTTCCTTGTTACCGGGATACTACAGAAATAGGAGTAGAGGGAGGAAGGGATGGAGGGATGGATGGAGAGAGAGGGAATACGAAAGAGCTCCTGATTGGTCTGTTATCCTTGGACCAGGGCACTCGCTCTCCCCCTTTTCCGTCTGTCCGGCCTGGATTTGTGTCTGGGTCTGGGCCCGTAGACTTTGTGCAAGTTGCTTAAAAGTTAACAGGAGATTTGCTGGCATCCACAGCCCATGCCTGGTTAGTCTCCAGACCAGATAACTCGGCTGGCCCTCGTGTCAGGCAAGCTGGTCCCGCTTCCCTTCACCCACACCATGGACAACCAACGTGGCATCACAGCACTGCAACAAATGAGTTTACAGTAGAATATCAAACATTGTTTAGTAATGAAAGATTAATGCCAAGAAAGGCATTTCACTGTACTTGTGCATGTGACACTCAAAGTTGAAAGTTGGAAGCAGACCATTGTTCTACCGTTGAGAAGCCAACAACCCTTTATGACCATTCTCCTCTCCTCGTGTGCAGATGAGTTGTTGTAGTTTGTCCAGGCAGAAGAAAGAACCCACGGTGGGATGTTGTATTCCAGGAACTGCTAGTGTACAGTACATCAACTCATAACACAAGTCAGGGGGTCAAACAAATAGGGGTTACTTTAGTGCCAGTTCACTGTTCCAGGCAAGTTTGAAATAAATACATGTTTTGTTGTGCAAAAGCTCTAACAGGGATTATTTCCCAGCCAAATAAAGATCAGCCTGTTCTCACCGTGGACTGACTCCTCTAGCTCTGACTTGCCTAGACTCCTCTAGCTCTGACTTGCCTAGACTCCTCTAGCTCTGTCTTGCCTAGACTCCTCTAGCTCTGTCTTGCCTAGACTTCTCTAGCTCTGTCTTGCCTAGACTCCTCTAGCTCTGACTTGCCTAGACTCCTCTAGCTCTGACTTGCCTAGACTCCTCTAGCTCTGACTTGCCTAGACTCTTCTAGCTCTGACTTGCCTAGACTCCTCTAGCTCTGACTTGCCTAGACTCCTCTAGCTCTGACTTGCCTAGACTCCTCTAGCTCTGACTTGCCTAGACTCCTCTAGCTCTGTCTTGCCTAGACTCCTCTAGCTCTGACTTGCCTAGACTCCTCTAGCTCTGACTTGCCTAGACTCCTCTAGCTCTGACTTGCCTAGACTCCTCTAGCTCTGACTTGCCTAGACTCCTCTAGCTCTGACTTGCCTAGACTCCTCTAGCTCTGACTTGCCTAGACTCTTCTAGCTCTGACTTGCCTAGACTCCTCTAGCTCTGACTTGCCTAGACTCCTCTAGCTCTGACTTGCCTAGACTCCTCTAGCTCTGACTTGCCTAGTTAAATAATGGTTCAAAAGATTGTGATTTTGAGTTGTTGGAAACCACTCAGTTGTTATTTTGTAAATTGATTGTGTTTTTTCGCTCCCTTTCCTTCCTCGGGGTTTGCCCAGCGAAAGAGAGCCAGGGTTCTGCTGCCACAGTGGATTTCCTCACTGTTGGTTGACACCAGGGGTATATTTTAGCCGACAGGATCAAGATGGGTAAAAATAGCTGTGGGGTGTTTATAGGGCCCTGCCTGTCAGTCAAAGAGCTCTATTTACCACATATCTCTCCTCCTCCTCTAACCCTCCCTCCGTCCCTAGACTCTTATCTCCTCTGGGCTGGGCCAGTGTGCACCCTACTCCTTACTCCCATTGTCTGGTGGAGGAGCTCCAAACTCAGATCTGGCCCCTGTCAGAGTAATTAGGCTGAAATATGCTGGGGAATGGCAGCTGTTGTTTGGCTTCCTGCTTCAGTTGGAAATGGTTGCATGAAGGAAGTGGGTAGTGTACATAATCTCCTGAGGGGGTTGAACTAGAACCAGAGGGTAGTGTACATAATCTCCCTAGGGGGTTGAACTAGAACCAAAGGGTAGTGTAAATAATCTCCCTAGGGGGTTGAACTAGAACCAGAGGGTAGTGTAAATAATCTCCTGAGGGGGTTGAACTAGAACCAGAGGGTAGTGTAAATAATCTCCCTAGGGGGTTGAACTAGAACCAGAGGGTAGTGTAAATAATCTCCTGAGGGGGTTGAACTAGAACCAGAGGGTAGTGTAAATAATCTCCCTAGGGGGTTGAACTAGAACCAGAGGGTAGTGTAAATAATCTCCCTAGGGGGTTGAACTAGAACCAGAGGGTAGTGTACATAATCTCCTGAGGGGGTTGAACTAGAACCAGAGGGTAGTGTACATAATCTCCTGAGGGGGTTGAACTAGAACCAGAGGGTAGTGTAAATAATCTCCTTTTGGGGTTGAACCAGAACCCGAGGTTAGTGCATCAGCCCACCGCATGTGTGTGAGGCTACTAATAGCTAGGGGGCCTCAAAGGAAATGTGTTTTCCTGTTTTACGGCTCCAGTCACACTTAAAAGGCAGAGTTCACCAGGGGGTCGGCGAAGTCAGCCCAGGGGTCAGGGCAATCTGCTGTGGGGTCAATCCGGTTCATGCGTCTGAGAGAATGAGGTATGGCAGCTGTGTGTGTGTCCTAGGGTAACAGGTGGCTCCCTCTGACCCTGACCCGGGGGGGGGTTTAAACTAAACTGGCCAACCAGGATTTGTCAGGTTGATGCCATCGCTGCCAGCCAGTGAATACATCACATTGCCACCAAGTCTTTCTCCAGACTAATTCGAGCTGTTCAGGCCGGTTCTGAGAGCCAGAACATGGGTGGAAGTAGGGGGAGGGAGGTTGTCGCGAACGTTGTTCACGAGTCAGGCTTGGAGAACAGCAACGAACACAAGTCTTGGAAAGGTATTCAAATTGAGTTCTAATTTGCTCCTAGTAGAACTGCACTGGTGGTAGACTTGATAGCAAGCCCTGGGCCGGCAGCCATACTGACCGGACTTGAGCAGAGCAGGGGCTTGTGTTGTGTGAGAGGGAAACAGCTGAGAGGAGAGAGAGGGAATTGGGTCATTTTCCCTTGGCAGCAACAAGAGTGGGGCATGGGGTACCTCAGTCCCCCATGACAGTGGCAGATCCAGGATCAGCCTTGGAGCTCCACACTCGCCAGTAAACGTGTTCTTCTCCCTCTGCATGCACTGCTTCACGGTCAGTGTGTCACACACATACTGTACAGTAGGAAAAGCATTGTGATCAACTTCCCTCAGTCTCCTGCCAGCTGTTGACACTTTTGCCCAAGTGTTTGAATGCTGACCATAGTCAATAAGTACAGCACTGTGTACTGTCCCGTTTGTGTATTCCTATGTTGCTGAACCTTGTATGGAGATGGTCCAGACCGAGGTGTGTGTGTGTGTGTGTGTGTGTGTGTGTGTGTGTGTGTGTGTGTGTGTGTGTGTGTGTGTGTGTGTGTGTCGAGGTGCTCACTCAGGACAATCAGTCAATAGACTCTCATTAACCTCACATGCACTCTGGCTGGATTGTTAGACGGTGGTTGTGCAGTCTGAAATCAGAGTCCCCTTCGCTCCCCTCCCCTTACCTCGCCCCTCCGCCTATTCCTCCCCATTAACACAGACTGGGGTTTATCCTGGTCCCTCTACATTTTAATAGGGGAGAACAGACAATGCCTCCTTCATTCAGCACAAAGTCATGGTGGCCAGGGAGGTTTCTCTGGCCTTCTCTGCCCTCCTCTCCTCTTTATCCTCCTCTCCTCCTTATCCTCATCTCCTCCTTATCCCCCTCTCCTCCTTATCCTCCTCTCCTCTTTATCCTCCTCTCCTCCTTATCCTCCTCTCCTCCTTATCCTCGTCTCCTCTTTATCCTCCTCTCCTCCTTATCCCCATCTCCTCTATTCCTCCTCTCCTCTTTATCCTCCTCTCCTCCTTATCCTCATCTCCCCCTTATCCTCCTCTCCTCCTTATCCTCATCTGCTCCTTATCCTTCTCTCCTCTTTATCCTCCTCTCCTCTTTATCCTCCTCTCCTCTTTATCCTCCTCTCCTCCTTATCCTCCTCTCCTCCTTATCCTCCTCTCCTCCTTATCCTCCTCTCCTCCTTATCCTCCTTATCCTCCTCTCCTCCTTATCCTCCTCCCCTCCTTATCCTCCTCCCCTCCTTATCCTCCTCTCCTCTTTATCCTCCTCTCCTCCTTATCCTCCTCTCCTCCTTATCCTCCTCTCCTCCTTATCCTCCCTCCCTATGATTCCTAAGAGCTGGAATCTCCAGGCACTTGGCTCTTAGCGCATAGCTCTGTGTACTGCAGCTGTGAGTCTGTTTCCGCGGTGGTTTGGGCCAGCGCGTTATTTATTATTCAGTGAGAGCTATTACTGTGGTTAAGAGGCTCCTCTCAGGCCTGTATCGATTTCTTTAATTGCCCCAAACATTGTCAACTCTTAAGATAGATATTAAAGGAGGAGGCTGCCAGGATGCATGGCAATAGGGAGGGGAGGAGGGATGAGGAGCGGAGGAGGGGAGGAGGTGGGCCCAAAGCAGGAGAAGGACTGAGAAATCTCCATGGCCACCATGTAGCACTGAATGAGGAATCAATAACATCTTGTGAACATACCAGGCATTCACTCCCACTCACAAATGCAACATGGAATAAAGGGGAGAGAGGAGCAACATCTAGCCACCCTTACCCATCAATCAATATGTATGGGAAAAGAGGGTGAGGGAGAGAGAGTGTGAAAAGAGAGAGATGGATGCCATTAGTGTCATAGAGGAGTCCCAACCTTCAGCAAGGCACAGAGGGCTGACCTACAAAGTAAAACCAACGTCCCCCATCTTGAGTTGAGGTGACGGGGTCAACACAAACACACACGTACTACAGGGAGACTAGGGATCACACATGATGTAATCCAACTGGTGGCTTTTGCTGCTTGGAGCCAGATGGACGTGCGAGAGCAGGAAGGGGGAGAGGGGAAAGGAGATCTGCTGGGGCTGCTAGCTGCTCTTTGACAGACTGTTTGTGCTCTCTTGATTGTAATCTGTGGGATCGGATTCCCCCAGATGAAGGGGATCATCTGAGGTGTCGTACACCCAGCCTATAGCCCACACCATGGGCTCCGACATGGCTCTGACAAGCCACATATGTACTGTACTGTACTGTACATCAGTGGTTCCAAAACTGTGGGGCGCACCCCCGGGGTGCAAACAAAATGTTCATTTTTTTAAGGAACTCATTCGGGCTTTTAACATACTCTTGAACGTTGTAATAGTAGAATGCACAATTTGCAGTTTCTAAATTGGGCATTGCATCATCAGTTCCTCTTGTCATGTCAGTCATTGCTTACCTTAGAGAGATATTTATAACTAGTCAGAAATGTCCAGATCAACTAGCCCATGTCAGCTAATGTTTTTTAGATATTGTTTTTTGCCTCTAGAATTTGTTGGAATTTTTTTATCAAATGAATACACATTAGACATGAGAAAATGTATAGAATTGCAGGAAATTAAACCTGAACAGGGCTTGTGCCTATAGAAATAGACGTGTGTGCACAGGTTGTTCCCCAATGCTGGAAGGGGGCCCAGAGTGAAACAGTTTAGGAACCCTTGCTCTACACCATCAAATCAGCCTGGCCCTGGTCACATGACCTGACTACTCCCTCACTTCCTCACTCATCAGTATCAGGCTCAGCTATCCTAATAACACGGTCAGCTAGAGAACTGTGTGAGATTGTCCTTGTCCCTACCCGTGTAAACTATTGATAAGTTCATGATCTTGTAATGAATTCCATCACAGACTGTCTACACATTAACCTTGGCTTAGGACTTTCCAGCAGCGTTAATGCTTTCTCCCGATGTCATCACTTGGCAAACCGTCTGACCTCTCTGCACAAGAGGGCCCAGCAGGAACCAGGAAAAGGTGTTCTTGGAAAAATGCTTTGGTCAGGTCAGGATAGTGTGTCTAAACAGAGAGGTGGAAGTGAAGCTCACCATTACCTCATTGGAGCTTTGCAACATCTCACCGTCACACCAGACCCGGGCCTTCCGAAATCCTTCAGCTGCATGGCACTCCCAGGAAAGAAGGAATGGATTACTGGAGTCCACATGCAATAAATAACAGCTAAGTTTTTGTCGGCCATCAATTTGATGTTGGGATACTGCTTACGGTACTTAACCTAAACGCACACATTTGTCGACCATCAGCAGATTCTTTGGCAACAAAGTGTGACTTGACAATGGAGGATTCGCAGTTTGTTAAGCTATTATTTTCTTTTGGTTTTAGAGGTTGTGGTCCAACTCTTGGTGGTTGCTGTCGGGGAAACCTAATGTTTCATAGTGGTGGTTTTGAGTTGACTGTACCCTAGTGTGATGGAGTGACTGTTGTTTGATAAGGTACAGAACAACAGAACAACAGAACAAGAGTTAGCCTTATGTCATTCTCTTTGTTTGGTGGAGCTGGAGGTTGGCAGAGAAGCTTCCCTCCTAACTATCGTTTCCCCTCTTGTCTTAAAGCACACCAGTGCGATTAACAAGGAAATCCAGCCATAATCCAGAAATCCTGTCTGATTTAAAACTATTAGCCTCAGTGCTTGGCCCCCCTCTCCTTTGACTCACGTCTGTGGACATGACAGGAGGAAGAAAGACAGAGTGGAGGTGGACGCTCTCCTTTGACTCACGTCTGTGGACATGACAGGAGGAAGAAAGACAGAGTGGAGGTGGACGCTCCCCTTCGCCCCAAGGGTTGGACAAGGGATTCCTCATCTTGTTAGGGTGACATCATTGTCACCACCTACCAACCTCCTGCCACCCAAACCTGGCTCTGGTAGAGAAGGAGAGAAGTGTAGTGATTGTGCTGGTGGTGTGGCGCTGTGACCTCGCACACACTTGGATAAACCAACACAAAGCCCTAGCCTCCCTCTTTCCTACCCTCCTCTCGCTGCTGATTGGCCTTGGCCCCCTCATATTAGCTTCCAATCATATGGTCTGGCGGTCATGTGATTAATAGAGGGTCAGCTGACCCTGTGTGGGCCGGCCAATCGCTCCTGTGGAATGTTGAGAGAGGGGGATTTGGGAGGGGTGGGAGGGGAGGGGAGAGGCGTTTGTGTGACTTGTCCATACCATAAAGTGAATTAGGGCAGGGCTGCAGGGTGGGGGCTGGGGAGGCAAGGCTTACAGGGCCAACTGGAGGATCGTGGGGGAAAGGCCCCAGATGGGTTAACCTGGAAACTGAGCTTGGCCTTGGGATTGTGCCCCGTGTCCCAACTTCACCCACGGTGTCCTACACCAACCAGCTGTGCCACCTGCACAAACTGGCAAGGTAGACGCACATGCAGTTTTTAAACGGTCGATGTCTCTTGACAAGATTAACCATCTTTCATTTGGTCTAACAACATGTCCGGTAAAAGAACATCAGAGACTCTGAAGACCTCTTCCAGGTTCGCCAACGTCTCCCTCTGAGGAAAGCATTACCTCCACCTGCTATCACCTCTCTGCCCAAACATCAGTCAATACCCATCAAGTTGATGGGAGTGAAAATGATTGGAGCCCCATCAGAAATGAGCTATAGATTTGTGCTGCCTGCCAGGCTGGCCCGCTAGCTGTCCCATCTCTTATGCTGAAACTCACCCTCTGTCCTCAGCACTCCCATTAAAACCCCTCTTCCAATCCAAGGCATCCCAAAAATTTGAGAATAACCTTGTAGTGTTCACCTCTTTTGTGAGTGCTCAGGATATATATACATATAACGTAGGAGGAAATGGAGTTGAAAAATTTCAATTTCCATCTTTAGGTGGCCGGGGCTATCCATTACCAAAATGGGCTGAGTCACTGCACCGCGGGAATCTTAATGAGGACAGCATTCAGGCCCCGAGCCCAGAGAGGGCACAGTCCCTCTCTTTCTCTCTCATCCATCCCTCCCTCTGCTCTGTAGTCTTATGATGCAACAGATGATGCACCAGATGAACCCATTGATTTAGTGAATGGCTAATGCTCTGACGTTATGCGGTAATATATAGATATTAGGTTTTCTAGACCTACTAGAAAATGACATGGTTTTGTTTTTAACACAGCCAAGTTTTGGCACTGTTCATAAATGTTTTTTCTTCTTTTAACACGTGTGTAT
Organism: Oncorhynchus clarkii lewisi; assembly: GCF_045791955.1. Classification (NCBI taxonomy): domain Eukaryota; kingdom Metazoa; phylum Chordata; class Actinopteri; order Salmoniformes; family Salmonidae; genus Oncorhynchus; species Oncorhynchus clarkii. The sequence continues at coordinate 13,071,530 of NC_092147.1, read as the reverse complement.
TGATTTGTGTTTAGCACATTTTCATAAAAGTAGACATGGCTTCTCTTACATGGATTTGCATTCCGATATAAGATAGTTTGGACCATCGCGTAGTTTCACATGGCTCCACTTCAAATTGGACAGGTAGCAGAGTCTTGTATGGTTTGAATTAGGCCCTTCTATTGTGTGCTCTTGAGCGCGGTAGCAATGTGTCGAACACAAGCTGTGGTTTTCCTCCCAGTTTTCCCCTCGTGCAGCTGGTTTGGAGGATGTAGTCTCTTCTGACCACACACACACACACCTCTGTCACCACAGCCATGGCAGTGCCAAGCCTCCTTTCCTACCTCCCTTGCGGACCCACCCAGCCTGCCTGCTGGAAACTCACCGGCCCTCCTGCCTCTCTCCCCACTAGTCGGAAACAACACAGCCCATTCGGTCCTCCCCCATCCCTTTACTCCTCTCCTTGCGTGTTCTTTTCCACCTGATAGCAGCTCATAAAAGGAGCCCAACCGCTGTTTGGTTTGCAGGGCCCCCAGACAGGAAAAGCTGCCCCCAAATCCCCTCCTACAATAATGGGCCTAACATTGGCGGATCAGCAGCCTTATCCTCGCTAAGGTTGTTAGCGTGCCGGAACAAGTCGTTCCCCTTACGCTGTAAGTACTTTACAAGGGAGAGCAGCTGTTCCTCCCTTCCACCCCACGAATCTTCCAAAGTATTTCGGTCCCAGGCCTTCAAATCCGCAATGACTAAGGAGACGAAAGACTCTGGTCGGTCAGACGATGTACAGTACTGACAAGATTCCAATACTGTGCAAAGACCTGGCTAAGAGCGGCAGACTTGGAAGAGGCTTTGAACTTGACTCACACTGTATAAGCGGTCATAGACTTTGTCAGTTGTTGTTATGTACGCCTCTGTGAAGAGGGAACGCAACACTCTACTTCAAATCAACTCCCCGTGAAGTGAAAGAGGTATGGGACTGTAGGTGCGAGTAAGGACGACAAAGGCAGAGAGAGTGGTACCGTTTACAAGGAATTTATTCTGTCACACGGTGATATGGGGAAAGGGGCTGCGCAGAACCAAAGAAAATCTCAAAGCCCTCTCCTGCCTTACCTGCCTACCCACTACTTACCTAACCTACCCTCTCCTGCCTACCCACTACTTACGTAACCTACCCTCTCCTGCCTACCCATTACTTACCTAACTAGCACCACCTGGTGCCCTAACCAAAATACAGGGGGTGGTCCACCCAGGTCTTACCTAGTGTGCCTAGACAGTGAATATACTACAGGTTATGTATGCCCGCGGGCCTCTTGCCTAAGCACTTCCTAGGTGCCTTCCCCTTTCCTCCTGGGAACAAATTAAACAGAATTATCCAAATGTAATTAAACAATTTCAAGAATCAAAAAACACAGTTCTATTAACACCCACATACCTCAAACGGCTTCAAAAAAATACTTAACTGAGCCACAACCAAGACAGGACATCACATAATAGGCTCTGACTGAGCAACAAACTCACACAGAACATACCCAAAGCTGCTTCCATCAGCAACTAACATAGTACATACCAACTGCCTGTCTCACTCTCAGCAACAACCAACATAGGCAGTTGGTATGTACTGTCTCACTCTCAGCAACAACCAACATAGTACATACCAACTGCCTGTCTCACTCTCAGCAACAACCAACATAATATGACTCTCAGCAATGATCTCTCTCTGAGAGCACAACCAGCATATGATATAACCCTCTGCAATGATCTTTCTTTCTGAACAGAACACTGGCTTTTATATAGCTTTAGAAGGAATGGGTATTTGGAGACAGCTGCATCTTAACGAGGGGGCGGGGTCAGCTCCATTTAGCCATGGAGTTGACCAATCAGCTGCTTGGGGAGAATTCAGGAAGCCATCTCCTGAAACACACACTCAAATACACAAACTACAACACCGAAACTGGGGAATGTAACAGTTGTACATTAACATTTGGACGATTTGCTGAGTTGTCTCTGGGTACAGTATTCAGTGTCAATGCATATTGTCCAGCACAAATATCAGCCTACATAGGTTGGGGTTCTTGTGTGGACCGAGCAGCTAAATGGGGTATGCTTAGGATAATAGTATGGTACAAGGCCGTCACAACGTCGCAATGAGGGATTAAGAGAGCTTGCCATTATACTTAAGCTTAAAGGGAAACATGGGAATCGGCTTACGACTGAAGACAGCAGTGTCTGGTCCACAGAAATGATGGTCAAGCAAATATGGCCAAACTTTTCATGATGCAGAGATAACTACGACCCAAAACGATAGAGAATTGTATCGACCCGTTCCTATGGTGGATATTGTCCTTTATGATTTACAACCTCTGATTCTGTGGTTCTTAAGGCCAGCTCTCCCTTAATTGAAATCTTAATTAAGTTGAAAACTAGAGGAAACCTCCAGAGTACGTGGTTTAATGAAATGGGTGGCAGGGGGAGCTACCAATCCACTCTGAATAATGAGTAGACCTCCCTGATCTCACTCCCCCCCTTTCTCCCTCTCATCCACACCCCCCATCATCCGAAGGTTAGGTTTAGCAGAATTAACCCCGATTACCCCTCTACTGGCTGTTCCCCACAGGCTTGGTATCTTACTGTAGCCTTCTCTAATCCAGAGTACAGGACCTGGAGTCTCCTCAGCTGGTGGTGTTAAGTACACTGTCTTTGTATCACTAAGCTGACACTCTAAGATCATTTGTGCAAGCACCAAACAGTGAGTGAACCTAATGTCTGAGTTGCTCTAACTAGGGTGTCACCTTTTAGCCTCTCAACAGGGACTTGAGCTTGTACCCACCGTCTACAGCAAGCCTGTTTGCATGTCATTACAGTGATGTCACACAGAGCTGCATGTCAATGTCGTGTGACTCGTGTCTTGCGCGTGTGTATGTAAGTGATGGACAAGCACATAGAGGAGGGTGTCTCCGGAGCGCGGGTACAACCCTGGCCCGCCTGCGCCAGACCCCCTCCCTCTGCCGTACAGATGCCAGTACAGATGGGACCCCTGTACCTACCTGCATAGCTAATGAATCCGGATGGCATTACCCCCTTATAAACCATAAATATGTAATTTGTTCAGCTGTTGCCATTAAATATGGATGTGAGAAACAGCAATTGTTTGGGGTCATTATTGTGCCACTGCACATTAGGAGCAGAGGATAATAATATGAATTTAAGAGATGGAAAAGATGAAGTCGGTGCTCCTTGTACCAGGCCGTGGAGGTTGTCAGTCATGCTCCTTGTACCAGGCTGTGGAGGTTGTCAGTCATGCTCCTTGTACCAGGCCGTGGAGGTTGTCAGTCATGCTCCTTGTACCAGGCTGTGGAGGTTGTCAGTCATGCTCCTTGTACCAGGCCGTGGAGGTTGTCAGTCATGCTCCTTGTACCAGGCTGTGGAGGTTGTCAGTCATGCTCCTTGTACCAGGCTGTGGAGGTTGTCAGTCATGCTCCTTGTACCAGGCTGTGGAGGTTGTCAGTCATGCTCCTTGTACCAGGCCGTGGAGGTTGTCAGTCATGCTCCTTGTACCAGGCTGTGGAGGTTGTCAGTCATGCTCCTTGTACCAGGCTGTGGAGGTTGTCAGTCATGCTCCTTGTACCAGGCCGTGGAGGTTGTCAGTCATGCTCCTTGTACCAGGCTGTGGAGGTTGTCAGTCATGCTTCTTGTACCAGGCTGTAGAGGTTGTCAGTCACGCTCCTTGTACCATGCTGTGGAGGTTGTCAGTCATGCTCCTTGTACCAGGCTGTGGAGGTTGTCAGTCATGCTCCTTGTACCAGGCTGTGGAGGTTGTCAGTCATGCTCCTTGTACCAGGCTGTAGAGGTTGTCAGTCATGCTCCTTGTACCATGCTGTGGAGGTTGTCAGTCATGCTCGGGAGGATTCCATATCTAATGAGGAGAGGGACCAGAGAGACGGTTCTTAGGGCAAAGAGGGAGAAAGAGATTCTATCTGTAGCTGCTGCTGCTGCTCGGTCTGTATGCCTGCCCAGGGAGAGATGACACTGATGTCCTCTGTGTTTGTGTGTGAGAGAGTGGAAGTCTTACTGACCAGAGCGATCCAGGGAGCTACATTCTCGTGCCCTGAATGCCACCCCTTCCCACTTTTCTCCCACAGTTCGGCAGAAATGTAGAAATGTTATTTTTTTTTACTCAACCTGTTTTCTTCCCAAAGTGAAGGGCAATAGGGAGCAGTTTACAAAATAAACACCAGAGTTTGACCCCATGTTTGACCCCATTCAGGCTGTATCACATCCAGCCGTGATTGGGAGTCCCATAAGGTGGCGCACAATTGGCCCAGCGTCGTCCGGGTCTGGCTGGGGTAGGCCATCATTGTAAATTAGAATTTGTTCTTAACTGACTTGCCTAGTTAAATAAAGGTTCATTTGAATTTTAAAAAAAAAGTTTCTCCATACTAGTGCACTGGGTGTCAGAATGCCTTGTTTCACCTCCCCCCAAACATCCAAAAGTGCTCAGTAGGGAGCTGATTTAATAGCACCAGCACCACAGCCTCAGCCCCTAGCAGCGGTCCCCTCTCCCTCTCCTCAGGCTGCTAGCTGGGTAAAATAATCTGTTTGACTCTGGGCTCTGTGGCCTTACGGCCTTATGGTCAGGTGGGTGGAAGGGATCCACGGCAGGGTTAATTCTATCAGGGCCAGCCCGTCCGACTGGGCATTCTGGGGAAAAGAACAGAACATTCCACCGTGATCCTCTTTCATATGATTCACTGATGCCGCCTGGCCAAGCCAGCAGAAGCTAGTGGCCCTGATGCGATTAGCCTCCCTAACTTCCACGCAGGCCGTCTTAGTCGCCACGGGCCAGGCCTGACAACACAAACATAACAAAGGGCTGACATCGCCCAAGGCCCAGACACTGATATGATTGCCCGGGCTGACCAATGACCGGGTACTGAGTGACCATTCTAGATGTACCGGTCAGTCACATTAATTCCACCTCTACCACACCAAGCTGGGTGGACAGGCTGCATTGCGCTCAGGGGTAGTAAATGTCAGCAAAGCCCCATGAACTAAATCCTTATTGGAGTTGACAGTGGACTTAAGACACTTATGCCCAGTGTCTGTTTCTACTGCAGATCTGATGTTTCCCAACTCGTAAGGCAACTAGCCAGTAGGGAGTCATTGGTTTCCTTCCATTCCTCCATTGATAGTGTAGAGCAGCTTGTAGGTATTAAATCCACACATACTGGAGATCTGATGTTCTGAGATCAGTGGTGGACACCCCTTCTCTCTCTGCTTACTAAAGTAGAAGTACTGGGGTAGCAACATCCTGGTAACCTAAAGTAGAAGTACTGAGGTAGTAACATCCTGGTAACCTAAAGTAGAAGTATGATGGTAGTAACATTCTGGGAACCTAAAGTAGAAGTACTGGGGTAGCAACATTCTGGTAACCTAAAGTAGAAGTACTGGGGTAGCAACATCCTGGTAACCTAAAGTAGAAGTACTGAGGTAGTAACATTCTGGTAACCTAAAGTAGAAGTACTGAGGTAGTAACATTCAGGTAACTTAAAGTAGAAGTACTGAGGTAGTAACATTCTGGTAACCTAAAGTAGAAGTACTGGGGTAGTAACATTCTGGTAACCTAAAGTAGAAGTATGATGGTAGTAACATTCTGGTAACCTAAAGTAGAAGTACTGGGGTAGCAACATCCTGGTAACCTAAAGTAGAAGTACTGGGGTAGTAACATTCTGGGAACCTAAAGTAGAAGTACTGAGGTAGTAACATCCTGGTAACCTAAAGTAGAAGTATGATGGTAGTAACATTCTGGTAACCTAAAGTAGAAGTATGATGGTAGTAACATTCTGGTAACCTAAAGTAGAAGTACTGGGGTAGTAACATCCTGGTAACCTAAAGTAGAAGTATGATGGTAGTAACATCCTGGTAACCTAAAGTAGAAGTACTGTGGTAGCAACATCCTGGTAACCTAAAGTAGAAGTACTGGGGTAGCAACATCCTGGTAACCTAATGTAGAAGTACTGAGGTAGTAACATTCTGGTAACCTAAAGTAGAAGTACTGGGGTAGCAACATCCTGGTAACCTAAAGTAGAAGTACTGGGGTAGTAACATCCTGGTAACCTAAAGTAGAAGTACAGGGGTAGTAACATCCTGGTAACCTAAAGAAGAAGTATGATGGTAGTAACATTCTGGTAACCTAAAGTAGAAGTACTGGGGTAGTAACATCCTGGTAACCTAAAGTAGAAGTATGATGGTAGTAACATTCTGGTAACCTAAAGTAGAAGTATGATGGTAGTAACATTCTGGTAACCTAAAGTAGAAGTACTGGGGTAGTAACATCCTGGTAACCTAAAGTAGAAGTATGATGGTAGTAACATTCTGGTAACCTAAAGTAGAAGTATGATGGTAGTAACATCCTGGTAACCTAAAGTAGAAGTACTGGGGTAGTAACATCCTGGTAACCTAAAGTAGAAGTACTGGGGTAGCAACATCCTGGTAACCTAAAGTAGAAGTACTGGGGTAGTAACATCCTGGTAAATTTCCCAGATTTCCAGATTCCCTGAATTCCTGCTTTTTCCATCCTATTCCATTAATCTTCCAACTGGGATTTCTGGAAATCTACCATAATTTTGAAATCCTAGTAGCACCATCTAGTTTGTGATGGTGGTAGCACCGTGCACAGTAGGGTCATGCTAGGTCAGGCATAATGTTAACATTGTGGTTTCTCCCCTCCCATGCAGTGTCATGTTATTATTAGAATGAGTATGTTGACCATATGAGACTTGTCATCCTTTATTTCACCCCACTGATGATGTCAGCCACACTGTGATTGATGGTCTAACACCACCATTCGCGGTGAAGTTATTTTAATGATCATGTATGTATGTGCTATATTTGGATGTCAGTTTAGAAAGAAAAGATACCTAACTATTCAGTTGTTCTGAAGCAGTGCATCGTGTATGCATCGTGTATGCATCGTGTATGCATCGTGTATTTCGCATCTGTTGTCTAGTTATATACTATATTTGCATGCTAATTGACGCCAGAACATTTGAAAGCATTACGTCTCATGTTTGTCATTGTCCCTTTCTCTCAGTGCGTGGACCTCATGCGACTACATTTAGATCACTAAATGGTATCTGTTCACCAGAAGTTAGTGTGTTTATACAGTGTGTCTATACACAGTGGAGGGTTGGTTTGTTAGCATTAGCAACACCATAGGTGCTCCCTCCAGTCCCAGTACATTACTCCCAGTTTAGTGGCCTGCCTGGCAGTGACTGGTGTTCCTGGGGTGGCAGTGGGTAGGCAGGCAGCATACACTCTCCCCGTACCGCACTGGCATCAGACCAATCTCTCAGCTCCACTCAAACTTTAGCCTCTAGGCAAATATTTGTCATATTCATGCATGCGGCATTGAACTGCACTGAGCCCACCACAGGTTGGGATTTCGGTGTGTGTGTTTGTGTACACGTTGTGAGTGTGTGAACTCAGTGTGGCATTGTGGAAAATAGTGGTGAGGTAGTTTATTTTGTTCTGCCGTGTGTGTTCACGTATCACTCTGCCAGTCAAAAGCACAGGGCTTCTCTGGGCTAGTGCTCGTAGACACTGCACAGTTCATGTTTATTTTTGGCCCACTTTCAAACCTTCCCTCAACTGTCAGTACCAGCCAGCCCAGCACTGAGCGAAAAAACAAGCTTTTTTCATCTGTTTCTACTCAAACCCTCTCCTGTTCTCTCGCTTTGACAGTTGTTCGATTAGAAAAAAAACACTTACAAAAAATGAAAAGAAGCCTTTAAAAGAAAGAGCTGCAGGTTTGCCTGCTTTTTGGCGCACTTTCGACGGCCGCCATTTTAAGATTGGAACAAGAGAGTGGGAGAGAGAGGAGGGCGAGAGGGAGAGAGAGTGTCGCTCTCAGCCCTCCTTACATGGCGGATACATTTGCTCTGCTTCCAGACCAATCGGAGGTGGCCATAGCGGGATCATGTGACGTGCCACGATAGCACTCGGAGTCTCCTGCAGCACACAATCCCTCTCTTTTCCCTCTCTCCCTTTCCTCCCCTTTCTGAAAAGGCTGCTCAAATGTCCTCAGTCTGAACCTTGTTTCCAATGGCAGCAGATAGAAAGCTTATTTTGGGGCCGGTCCTAATAGCATGCAACAAACTCCTTTTGGTTCAGGACAGCCTGGCTTTCCAGCGTAGCTTTGTTTGGGAGGAAAAGTTTTGTAAGCAGTTGTGCAGCTCCGGCGCTGATCACATTCTTCATGTTTCATGGATTTCCCTTCTTGGCTTGAGTCCAAGAGATAGGGATGGGGCAGAGATAGAGAATGACAGGTGGGGCTGAGAGAATGACAGGGAAGGAGAGAAGGGGCTGAGGTAGAGAGAGTGATGGGGCTGAGGTAGAGAGAATGACAGGGAAGGAGAGATGGGGCTGAGGTAGAGAGAGTTTATTTACCTTTATTTAACTAGGCAAGTCAGTTAAGAACAAATTCTTATTTTCAATGACGGCCTAGGAACTGTGGGTCAACTGCCTGTTCAGGGGCAGAATTTGTACCTTGTGCCTTGCAACCTTCCGGTTACTAGTCCAACTCTCTAACCACTAGGCTACCCTGCCCTCCCAGAGTGACAGGGAAGGAGAGATGGGGCTGAGGTAGAGAGAATGACGGAATGAGAGATGGGGCTGAGGTAGAGAGAGTGACTGAGAAGGAGAGATGGGGCTGAGGTAGAGAGAGTGATGGGGAAGGAGAGATGGGTTTGAGGTAGAGAGAATGACAGGTAATGAGAGATGGGACTGAGGTAGAGAGAATGACAGGTAATGAGAGATGGGGCTGAGGTAGAGAGAATGACAGGTAATGAGAGATGGGTCTGAGGTAGAGAGAGTGACAGAGAAGGAGAGATGGGGCTGAGGTAGAGAGAATGACAGGTAATGAGAGATGGGGCTGAGGTAGAGAGAGTGACAGAAGGAGAGATGGGGCTGAGGTAGAGAGAGTGACAGAAGGAGAGATGGGGCTGAGGTAGAGAGAGTGTCAGAAGGAGAGATGGGGCTGAGGTAGAGAGGGTGACAGAAGGAGAGATGGGTCTGAGGTAGAGAGAGTGACAGAGAAGGAGAGATGGGGCTGAGGTAGAGAGAGTGACAGAAGGAGAGATGGGGCTGAGGTAGAGAGGGTGACAGAAGGAGAGATGGGGCTGAGGTAGAGAGAGTGTCAGAAGGAGAGATGGGGCTGAGGTAGAGAGGGTGACAGAAGGAGAGATGGGTCTGAGGTAGAGAGAGTGACAGAGAAGGAGAGATGGGGCTGAGGTAGAGAGAGTGACAGAAGGAGAGATGGGGCTGAGGTAGAGAGGGTGACAGAAGGAGAGATGGGGCTGAGGTAGAGAGGGTGACAGAAGGAGAGATGGGGCTGAGGTAGAGAGAGTGACAGAGAAGGAGAGATGGGGCTGAGGTAGAGAGAATGACAGGTAATGAGAGATGGGTCTGAGGTAGAGAGAATGACAGGTAATGAGAGATGGGGCTGAGGTAGAGAGAGTGACAGAGAAGGAGAGATGGGGCTGAGGTAGAGAGAATGACAGGTAATGAGAGATGGGGCTGAGGTAGAGAGAATGACAGGTAATGAGAGATGGGTCTGAGGTAGAGAGAATGACAGGTAATGAGAGATGGGGCTGAGGTAGAGAGAATGACAGGTAATGAGAGATGGGTCTGAGGTAGAGAGAGTGACAGAGAAGGAGAGATGGGGCTGAGGTAGAGAGAATGACAGGTAATGAGAGATGGGGCTGAGGTAGAGAGAGTGACAGAAGGAGAGATGGGGCTGAGGTATAGAGGGTGACAGAAGGAGAGATGGGGCTGAGGTAGAGAGAGTGACAGAAGGAGAGATGGGGCTGAGGTAGAGAGAGTGACAGAAGGAGAGATTGGGCTGAGGTAGAGAGAATGACAGGTAATGAGAGATGGGGCTGAGGTAGAGAGAGTGACAGAAGGAGAGATTGGGCTGAGGTAGAGAGGGTGACAGAAGGAGAGATGGGGCCGAGGTAGAGAGAGTGACAGAGAAGGAGAGATGGGGCTGAGGTAGAGAGAATGACAGGTAATGAGAGATGGGTCTGAGGTAGAGAGAATGACAGGTAATGAGAGATGGGGCTGAGGTAGAGAGAGTGATGGGCAACCACTTAGTGGTCTGACAAACCAAACTTAGTGGTCTGACAAACCAAACTTAGTGGTCTGACAAACCAAACTTAGTGTTCTGACAAACCAAACTTAGTGGTCTGACAAACCAAACTTAGTGGTCTGACAAACCAAACTTAGTGGTCTGACACACCAAACGTAGTGGTCTGACAAACCAAACTTAGTGGTCTGACAAACCAAACTTAGTGGTCTGACAAACCAAACTTAGTGGTCTGACACACCAAACTTAGTGGTCTGACAAACCAAACTTAGTGGTCTGACAAACCAAACTTAGTGGTCTGACACACCAAACTTAGTGGTCTGACAAACCAAACTTAGTGGTCTGACACACCAAACTTAGTGGTCTGACAAACCAAACTTAGTGGTCTGACACACCAAACTTAGTGGTCTGACAAACCAAACTTAGTGGTCTGACAAACCAAACTTAGTGGTCTGACACACCAAACTTAGTGGTCTGACAAACCAAACTTAGTGGTCTGACACACCAAACTTAGTGGTCTGACACACCAAACTTAGTGGTCTGACACACCAAACTTAGTGGTCTGACAAACCAAACTTAGTGGTCTGACACACCAAACGTAGTGGTCTGACACACCAAACTTAGTGGTCTGACTAACCAAACTTAGTGGTCTGACAGACCAAACTTAGTGGTCTGACAAACCAAACTTAGTGGTCTGACAAACCAAACTTAGTGGTCTGACAAACCAAACTTAGTGGTCTGACACACCAAACTTAGTGGTCTGACACACCAAACTTAGTGGTCTGACAAACCAAACTTAGTGGTCTGACACACCAAACGTAGTGGTCTGACACACCAAACTTAGTGGTCTGACAAACCAAACTTAGTGGTCTGACAGACCAAACTTAGTGGTCTGACAAACCAAACTTAGTGGTCTGACAAACCAAACTTAGTGGTCTGACAAACCAAACTTAGTGTTCTGACAAACCAAACTTAGTGGTCTGACAAACCAAACTTAGTGGTCTGACAAACCAAACTTAGTGGTCTGACACACCAAACGTAGTGGTCTGACAAACCAAACTTAGTGGTCTGACAAACCAAACTTAGTGGTCTGACAAACCAAACTTAGTGGTCTGACACACCAAACTTAGTGGTCTGACAAACCAAACTTAGTGGTCTGACAAACCAAACTTAGTGGTCTGACACACCAAACTTAGTGGTCTGACAAACCAAACTTAGTGGTCTGACACACCAAACTTAGTGGTCTGACAAACCAAACTTAGTGGTCTGAAACACCAAACTTAGTGGTCTGACAAACCAAACTTAGTGGTCTGACAAACCAAACTTAGTGGTCTGACACACCAAACTTAGTGGTCTGACAAACCAAACTTAGTGGTCTGACACACCAAACTTAGTGGTCTGACACACCAAACTTAGTGGTCTGACACACCAAACTTAGTGGTCTGACAAACCAAACTTAGTGGTCTGACACACCAAACGTAGTGGTCTGACACACCAAACTTAGTGGTCTGACTAACCAAACTTAGTGGTCTGACAGACCAAACTTAGTGGTCTGACAAACCAAACTTAGTGGTCTGACAAACCAAACTTAGTGGTCTGACAAACCAAACTTAGTGGTCTGACACACCAAACTTAGTGGTCTGACACACCAAACTTAGTGGTCTGACAAACCAAACTTAGTGGTCTGACACACCAAACGTAGTGGTCTGACACACCAAACTTAGTGGTCTGACAAACCAAACTTAGTGGTCTGACAGACCAAACTTAGTGGTCTGACAAACCAAACTTAGTGGTCTGACAAACCAAACTTAGTGGTCTGACACACCAAACTTAGTGGTCTGACAAACCAAACTTAGTGGTCTGACAAACCAAACATAGTGGTCTGACACACCAAACTTAGTGGTCTGACAAACCAAACTTAGTGGTCTGACACACCAAACTTAGTGGTCTGACAAACCAAACTTAGTGGTCTGACACACCAAACTTAGTGGTCTGACACACCAAACTTAGTGGTCTGACAAACCAAACTTAGTGGTCTGACACACCAAACGTAGTGGTCTGACACACCACTCCTTGTCCTCGCCTGTAACCAGGCATGAAGAGATTAGTGCCAAATTTCAACAAAATAACAAATGATGATGTAATGAGTTGACGGTGTAACAAATTCCTTGTGTGCCACATGAGCCAGCGAACCAATACCCAATGAGGCGGTTTCCACTGTGTGTGTGTGTGTGTGTCTGTGTGTGTGTGTGTGCACGTTCACCTGGGGTCCGTCCCTTCAATACACAGACACACACACTTCCCCTTGCCTGTCCCTGCACCACCATTACTAGTTTCCTAACCACTGAATGTCTATCTCCCTCTTGCCTCATGTCTATCTCCCACTTGCCTCATGTCTATCTCCCACTTGCCTCATGTCTATCTCCCACTTGCCTCATGTCTATCTCCCTCTTGCCTCATGTCTATCTCCCTCTTGCCTCATGTCTATCTCCCTCTTGCCTCATGTCTATCTCCCTCTTGCCTCATGTCTATCTCCCACTTGCCTCATGTCTATCTCCCACTTGCCTCATGTCTATCTCCCACTTGCCTCATGTCTATCTCCCACTTGCCTCATGTCTATCTCCCACTTGCCTCATGTCTATCTCCCACTTGCCTCATGTCTATCTCCCACTTGCCTCATGTCTATCTCCCTCTTGCCTCATGTCTTTCTCCCTCTTGCCTCACGTCTATCTCCCTCTTGCCTCATGTCTATCTCCCTCTTGACTCACGTCTATCTCCCTCTTGCCTCATGTCTATACTCCAGCGATCCCACTAACCCTTCACCCAGACAGTTTCAGACTGAAAGTCTGCAGTCCTTGGTGCATGTATAATACATGTTCTGAAATGTCTTTCAGGGATGCCAGGCAGTGCAATGCTAGCAGACTAAACAATACATCGGGGAGGCAATCATTTATTTTGGTTCATTTCAATATCAGATCAATTTTTTATCTCCAGTCCAATTTGCTTTCCCCTCCCTCTAATTCCAGATGAAGTCCTGTGTGGTGAAAAGGCATTAGGATTGATTTCTTAGCCCTGGTTCAAAATGGAATTGGAATTGCGCAGTATGATCCCTCTCAACCCCAAAGAGCTCTACAGAAGTGGTTCTGACTCTAAGTGGGTCCACCAGCCAATGCATTTAGATTCCTGCCCTGCCCTGCCGCCCGCACGCACACACACACACACACACACACACACACACACACACACACACACACACAAGCGGGTCGATCAATGTTTATGGTTCTCATAGACCGCCTCTCGTTTCTCCCCGAGCCTGTCCATGTCACACCTCTCCTTCTTGTCCTTGTGTTGTGGCTGTAAACAAAGGGCCATGTGGCTGGCTTTGTTTCCCAATCCATTCCCAATGGGAGCCCCAGGAGATGCAAACATTTGTTCTATTTCATGCCTGTCCACCGAGTCATTAATAGACTCATATGGTATAATGAACTGAGGTCGGAGAGCAGACAGACACACACACATACTGGTTCAAACACACACACACACACACACTGGTTCAAACACACACACACACACACACACACACACACACACACACACTGGTTCAAACACACACACGCACACACTGGTTAATCACACACATACACACACACACACACATACTGCTTCACACACACACACACACAAGCACTGGTTCATCACACACACACACACACACATTCTCCATCACACACACACACTTACTCCAACACACACACACACACACACATTTTCTCACTCGCACATAATATGCTCATACATTTATACTGACTCTACACACCCACACACCCACTCACATGCAAGCTGCTGCTACTCTGTTTATCGTATATCCTGTTGCCTAGTCACCTTACACCTATACATACAGTGGGGAGAACAAGTATTTGATACACTGCCGATTGCAGGTTTTCCTACTTACAAAGCATGTAGAGGTCTGTAATTTGTATCATAGGTACACTTAAACTGTCAGAGACGGAATCTAAAATCCAGAAAAATCACATTGTATGATTTTTAAGTAATTAATTTGCATTTTATTGCATGACATAAGTATTTGATACATCAGAAAAGCAGAACTTAATATTTGGTACAGAAACCTTTGTTTGCAATTACAGAGATCATACGTTTCCTGTAGTTCTTGACCAGGTTTGCACACACCTCAGCAGGGATTTTGGCCCACTCCTCCATACAGACCTTCTCCAGATCCTTCAGGTTTCGGGTCTGTCACTGGGCAATATGGTCTTTCAGCTCCCTCCAAAGATGTTCTATTGGGTTCAGGTCTGAAGACTGGTTAGGCCACTCCAGGACCTTGAGATGGTTCTTACGTAGCCACTCCTTAGTTGCCCTGGCTGTGTGTTTCGGGTCGTTGTCATGCTGGAAGACCCATCTTCAATTCTCTTACTGAGGGAAGGAGGTCGTTGGCCAAGATCTCACGATACATGGCCCATCCATCTTCCCCTCAATATGGTGCAGTCCTGTCCCCTTGGTAGAAAAGCATCCCCAAAGAATGATGTTTCCACCTCCATGCTTCACGGTTGGGATGATGTTCTTGGGGTTGTACACATCCTTCTTCTTCCTCCAAACACGGTGAGTGGAGTTTAGACCAAAATGCTCTATTTTTGTCTCATCAGACCACATGACCTTCTCCCATTCCTCCTCTGGATCATCCAGATGGTCATTGGCAAACTTCAGACGGGCCTGGACATGCGCTGGCTTGAGCAGGGGGACCTTGCGTGCACTGCAGGATTTTAATCCATGACGGCGTAGTGTGTTACTAATGGTTTTCTTTGAGACTGTGATCCCAGCTCTCTTCAGGTCATTGACCAGGTCCTGCCGTGTAGTTCTGGGCTGATCCCTCAACTTTCTCATGATCATTGATGCCCCACAAGGTGAGATCTTGTATGGATCCCCAGACCGAGGGTGATTGACCATCATCTTGAACTTCTTCCATTTTCCAATAATTGCGCCAACAGTTCTTGCCTTCTCACCAAGCTGCTTGCCTATTGTCCTGTAGCCCATCCCAGACTTGTGCAGGTCTACAATTTTACCCCTGATGTCCTTACACAGCTCTCTGGTCTTGGCCATTGTGGAGAGGTTGGAGTCTGTTTGATTGAGTGTGTGGACAGGTGTCTTTTATACAGGTAACGAGTTCAAACAGGTGCAGTTAATACAGGTAATGAGTGGAGAACAGGAGGGCTTTTTGTTTTAGATTCCGTCTCTCACAGTTGAAGTGTACCTATGATAAAAATTACATACCTCTACATGCTTTGTAAGTAGGAAAACCTGCAAAATCGGCAGTGTATCAAATACTTGTTCTCCCCACTGTATCTACAGTACCTCCATCACTCCAGTATCCCTGCACATTATAAATATGCTATTGGAACTGAGTTTTTACATATTTCCTGTATATAGTATGATTACTTACTTACTTTATTGCCTGTTTCATATTTCTAATTCTTATTGCTTATGTGTTTTTTCTAGTAATACATTGTTATTCATTGTTGGGTTTTGAGTTTACAAGAAAGGTATTTCACTTTACTTGTGCATGTGACATTAAAACTTGAAAGTTGAAACACACACACATGGATGGGTTGTGTTAGCTTTGTTGTTCCAACCCTGGCTCCATCCCTAACCATCCCTAACAGCAACACCCTCACTCCATCCCTAACCATCCCTAACAACAACACCCTCGCTCCATCCCTAACCATCCCTAACAACAACACCCTCGCTCCATCCCTAACAACAACACCCTCGCTCCATCCCTAACAGCAACACCCTCACTCCATCCCTAACCATCCCTAACAACAACACCCTCGCTCCATCCCTAACCATCCCTAACAACAACACCCTCGCTCCATCCCTAACAACAACATCCTCGCTCCATCCCTAACCATCCCTAACAGCAACACCCTCGCTCCATCCCTAACCATCCCTAACAACAACACCCTCGCTCCATCCCTAACCATCCCTAACAACAACACCCTCGCTCCATCCCTAACAACAACATCCTCGCTCCATCCCTAACCATCCCTAACAGCAACACCCTCGCTCCATCCATAACAGCAACACCCTCGCTCCATCCCTAACCATCCCTAACAGCAACACCCTCACTCCATCCCTAACCATCCCTAACAACAACACCCTCGCTCCATCCATAACCATCCCTAACAGCAACACCCTCGCTCCATCCCTAACCATCCCTAACAACAACACCCTCGCTCCATCCCTAACAGCAACACCCTCGCTCCATCCCTAACAGCAACACCCTCGCTCCATCCCTAACCATCCCTAACAACAACACCCTCGCTCCATCCCTAACCATCCCTAACAGCAACACCCTCGCTCCATCCCTAACCATCCCTAACAACAACACCCTCGCTCCATCCCTAACAGCAACCCCCTCGCTCCATCCCTAACCATCCTTAACAACAACACCCTCGCTCCATCCCTAACCATCCCTAACAGCAACACCCTCGCTCCATCCCTAACCATCCCTAACAGCAACACCCTCGCTCCATCCCTAACAGCAACACCCTCGCTCCATCCCTAACAGCAACACCCTCGCTCCATCCCTAACCATCCCTAACAACAACACCCTCGCTCCATCCCTAACCATGTCTAACAACAACACCCTCGCTCCATCCCTAACCATGTCTAACAACAACACCCTCGCTCCATCCCTAACCATCCCTAACAGCAACACCCTCGCTCCATCCCTAACAGCAACACCCTCGCTCCATCCCTAACAGCAACACCCTCACTCCATCCCTAACAATGTCTAACAACAAGACCCTCGCTCCATCCCTAACCATGTCTAACAACAACACCCTCGCCCCATCCCTAACCATGTCTAACAACAACACCCTCGCTCCATCCCTAACCATGTCTAATAACAACACCCTCTCTCCATCCCTAACCATCCCTAACAGCAACACCCTCGCTCCATCCCTAACCATGTCTAACAACAACACCCTCGCTCCATCCCTAACAGCAACACCCTCGCTCCATCCCTAACAGCAACACCCTCGCTCCATCCCTAACCATGTCAAACAATAACACCCTCGCTCCATCCCTAACAGCAACACCCTCGCTCCATCCCTAACAACAACACCCTCGCTCCATCCCTAACAGCAACACCCTCGCTCCATCCCTAACAGCAACACCCTCGCTCCATCCCTAACCATCCCTAACAACAACACCCTCGCTCCGTCCATAACAGCAACACCCTCGCTCCATCCCTAACAACAACACCCTCGCCCCATCCCTAACCATGTCTACAACAACACCCTCGCTCCATCCCTAACCATGTCTTCAACAACACCCTCGCTCCATCCCTAACAGCAACACCCTCGCTCCATCCCTAACAGCAACACCCTCACTCCATCCCTAACCATGTCTAACAGCAACACCCTCACTCCATCCCTAACAGCAACACCCTCACTCCATCCCTAACAACAACACCCTCACTCCATCCCTAACAACAACACCCTCACTCCATCCCTAACAGCAACACCCTCACTCCATCCCTAACAGCAACACCCTCGCTCCATCCCTAACAACAACACCCTCCCTCCATCCCTAACCATGTCTAACAACAACACCCTCGCTCCATCCCTAACAACAACACCCTCGCTTCATCCCTAACCATGTCTAACAGCAACATGGCTGCAGGCTCAACCACAGCTACTCAGAGTCTGATGATCAAGGGAACTACCCCCCCTTTTTGTTTCTCTCTCCCTGTCTATGCAACTACACAGTGCTCACACACATGCTCGAAACAAGACAAAGGGGAACAAACGGTTTCCGCGTCAAGGCGGGAAACCAATAGCCGAAGAGACAAAACGGTGGTTGATGATATGGTGTGCGGCTAGTTTTCGACAGGCCTAGCTAGCAGTCTGAGTGTCATTCAGCTTAGCTTCGTCGCCCCTTAAACCTCAGCCGTAACTTAGTGCTCAGGTTGCTAGCAAAGGGTGCTGGTGAATGGGAGAGACAGCTACAATTAAGCAGAAAGGAGGATCTGGGTGTCGTGTGATTTATCTGGTCAGGGGCAGACAGGGTAATGACTGTAGCAGCCAAGGTAAAGAGAGGTTGTGATGAGTGCTGCTAATGGTGTGAAGGGGTTGGCGAAGATGAGGGGCGGCGACCACTGAGCGCACAAAGGCACTCACCACAACTCTTTATGCATACACACACACGCACACACGCACACACACGCACGCACGCGCACGCACGCACGCACACACACACACACACACACACACACACACACACACACACACACACACACACACACACACTCGGCAGCCTCACTATCTCCATGACTATCGCCCCTCCTTAAACACACACTCTCTCCCACACTTGCACAAGCAATTGAACACACTCACACAAGCATTTCAACAACACACACACAAATACTCCCACACAATGGGAAACCTCTGGCTCCCCAGTCCAGCTCTCTCAGTTGACCCCTGACCTCCTAGTCAACTCCCAGTGGTGCTGGTGTTATCAGCGAGAGAGAAAGGAGAAAACTCTTGTTGCTGACGAGGCCTGACAGGCATTTTTCTTCACCCTTGTTTCTACCTATTTTTATTGTTGCTGTTTTCCCCTTCCCAGCATAGTTTGGTAATGAGAGTTAGAATTAAAATCCTTCACAGAAATGGGAAACATATGTAGAGTCTGGTCAGTAATAGCAACCCCCGAATGACAATAAGCCACGACAAGGAGCGAGAAAACAAGAGAGAGGCTGCGAAGGAGAGAGGGGGAGAGGCTGCGAAGGAGAGAGAGGGAGAGGAAGCGAAGGAGAGAGAGGGAGAGGGGGAGAAGCTGCGAAGGAGAGAGAGGGAGAGGCAGCGAAGGAGAGAGTGGGAGAGGGGGAGAGGGAGAGATGGGGAGAGGGGGAGAGGGAGGGAAGGTGAGAGGGGGAGAGGGAGCGAAGTTGAGAGGGGGAGAGGGAGCGAAGGTGAGGGGGGGAGAGGGAGCGAAGGAGAGAGGGGGAGAGGGAGCGAAGGAGAGAGAGGGAGAGGGGGAGAGGCTGCGAAGGAGAGAGAGGGAGAGGCAGCGAAGGAGAGAGTGGGAGAGGGGGAGAGGGAGAGATGGGGAGAGGGGGAGAGGGAGGGAAGGTGAGAGGGGGAGAGGCTGCGAAGGAGAGAGAGGGAGAGGACGCGAAGGAGAGAGAGGGAGAGGGGGAGAGGCTGCGAAGGAGAGAGAGGGAGAGGCAGCGAAGGAGAGAGTGGGAGAGGGGGAGAGGGAGAGATGGGGAGAGGGGGAGAGGGAGGGAAGGTGAGAGGGGGAGAGGGAGCGAAGTTGAGAGGGGGAGAGGGAGCGAAGGTGAGAGGGGGAGAGGGAGCGAAGGAGAGAGGGGGAGAGGGAGCGAAGGAGAGAGAGGGAGAGGGGGAGAGGCTGCGAAGGAGAGAGAGGGAGAGGCAGCGAAGGAGAGAGTGGGAGAGGGGGAGAGGGAGAGATGGGGAGAGGGGGAGAGGGAGGGAAGGTGAGAGGGGGAGAGGCTGCGAAGGAGAGAGAGGGAGAGGAAGCGAA
>NC_092147.1:13004346-13049346 GCF_045791955.1 Oncorhynchus clarkii lewisi | reverse complement strand
GTGCTGGTTGATAAAATACCTGTATTTATGGGAAATATGTTTGAAAAGGGTATTTTGTTCTTAAATTATATTGTAAATTGCAATGGTAGAGTTATGTTCTTCATGGAGTTATCAGAATTGTATGGGAAGGTCTGCTCAATCCAAGAGTTCAACCAATTGATTACAGCATTACCCCAAAAATGGAGGAGGCAGGTGGCAGCGGGAGGAGGTAGGGAACTGGTCTGTCTGCCCAATATCAAGGATCAAAACTGGCGGAGGAGTAAAAATAGCATAAATAGGAAAGTATACCAGTTTAAATTGAGGACCAGGATGTTGACTGCTGTGCCATACAGATTGGAAAATAGTTGGGAAGAGATTTTTGATGTACCGATTCCATGGTGTTTGAGTTGATGTATCGATTCCATGGTGTTTGAGTTGATGTATCGATTCCATGGTGTTTGAGTTGATGTACTGATTCTATGGTGTATGAGTTGATGTACTGATTCCATGGTGTTTGAGTTGATGTATCGATTCCATGGTGTTTGAGTTGATGTACTGATTCTATGGTGTATGAGTTGATGTACTGATTCCATGGTGTATGAGTTGATGTACTGATTCCATGGTGTATGAGTTGATGTACCGATTCCATGGTGTTTGAGTTGATGTACTGATTCCATGGTGTTTGAGTTGATGTACTGATTCCATGGTGTTTGAGTTGATGTATCGATTCCATGGTGTATGAGTTGATGTACCGATTCCATGGTGTTTGAGTTGATGTATCGATTCCATGGTGTTTGAGTTGATGTATCGATTCCATGGTGTTTGAGTTGATGTACTGATTCTATGGTGTATGAGTTGATGTACTGATTCCATGGTGTTTGAGTTGATGTATCGATTCCATGGTGTTTGAGTTGATGTACTGATTCTATGGTGTATGAGTTGATGTACTGATTCCATGGTGTATGAGTTGATGTACTGATTCCATGGTGTATGAGTTGATGTACCGATTCCATGGTGTTTGAGTTGATGTACTGATTCCATGGTGTTTGAGTTGATGTACTGATTCCATGGTGTTTGAGTTGATGTATCGATTCCATGGTGTATGAGTTGATGTACTGATTCCATGGTGTATGAGTTGATGTACTGATTCCATGGTGTTTGAGTTGATGTACTGATTCTATGGTGTATGAGTTGATGTACTGATTCCATGGTGTATGAGTTGATGTACTGATTCCATGGTGTATGAGTTGATGTACTGATTCCATGGTGTATGAGTTGATGTACTGATTCCATGGTGTTTGAGTTGATGTACTGATTCTATGGTGTATGAGTTGATGTACTGATTCCATGGTGTATGAGTTGATGTACTGATTCCATGGTGTTTGAGTTGATGTACTGATTCCATGGTGTATGAGTTGATGTACTGATTCCATGGTGTATGAGTTGATGTACTGATTCCATGGTGTATGAGTTGATGTACTGATTCCATGGTGTATGAGTTGATGTACTGATTCCATGGTGTTTGAGTTGATGTACTGATTCCATGGTGTATGAGTTGATGTACTGATTCCATGGTGTATGAGTTGATGTACTGATTCTATGGTGTATGAGTTGATGTACTGATTCCATGGTGTATGAGTTGATGTACTGATTCCATGGTGTATGAGTTGATGTACTGATTCCATGGTGTATGAGTTGATGTACTGAT
The DNA here is from genome assembly GCF_045791955.1 of Oncorhynchus clarkii lewisi. Lineage (NCBI taxonomy): Eukaryota > Metazoa > Chordata > Actinopteri > Salmoniformes > Salmonidae > Oncorhynchus > Oncorhynchus clarkii. The sequence goes on along the minus strand of NC_092147.1, from coordinate 13,047,659 downwards.
TCTATGGTGTTTGAGTTGATGTACTGATTCCATGGTGTTTGAGTTGATGTACTGATTCCATGGTGTATGAGTTGATGTACTGATTCCATGGTGTATGAGTTGATGTACTGATTCCATGGTGTATGAGTTGATATATAAAACAACACAAGGTTCAAGACTTTGTGCCTTTCAGCTAAACTTATTGTATTGAATTCTTGCCACCAACAAAATGTTGCCTATTTGAGCATAAAATCATCGAAGCTCTGCTGATACAGAATCAATACACCATTTATTTTGGCCTGTTTCTGGTCTCAGGTTCAGGAATGGCTGAAAATGCATAGCATTGATCTAAAATTGACCCTAGAAATAGTACTGTTAGGAGATTTGGAGAGACCGGGTCAGTCAATTCTATTCGATTAGAAAGATTGAAATTGTACGTTAAACATCACAGCATAGTTGAAAGATATGTGTTGCGTAGAAACCCGAAGTGGGTGGCCAGCAGAGATAGATGGGATGGGCTGAGGGAAGCTAAGGGATGGGATGGGCTGAGGGAAGCTGAGGGTTGGGATGGGCTGAGGGATGGGATGGGCTGAGGGAAGCTGAGGGATGGGATGGGATGGGCTGAGGGAAGCTGAGGGTGACCAGCAGAGATAGATGGGATGGGCTGAGGGAAGCTGAGGGATGGGATGGGCTGAGAGAAGCTGAGGGTTGGGATGGGCTGAGGGAAGCTGAGGGATGGGATGGGCTGAGGGAAGCTGAGGGATGGGATGGGCTGAGAGAAGCTGAGGGTTGGGATGGGCTGAGGGAAGCTGAGGGTTGGGATGGGCTGAGGGAAGCTGAAGGATGGGATGGGCTGAGGGAAGCTGAGGGATGGGATGGGCTGAGGGAAGCTGAGGGTGACCAGCAGAGATAGATGGGATGGGCTGAGGGAAGCTGAGGGTTGGGATGTGGAGTTGGAGACAAGTGGGAGTGGAGTTACTGTGTGAGAGAGAGAATGATGGTCAGAAGATAAAGGGGGGAAAAAGTCCAAATTAAACATAATAAAAGTACATTTGAATGACACTAAGTGGCAGTGTTTTTACAACTAATGCCGGTTTGCCTGAGGCTGATGCCGTGCAGGTGTTTGTACACATGCATATACACACACTCTCATTCAAATAAACACATACAAGAACACACATGCATGTAATAGTGCCAGACATGCACACAAACATATGAAGTAGGCATTGCTGTTATGATTTCAGTTGTCCTTGATGTCCTTTGTTTTAAATGTATTATTTAACAAAAAATAATAATGTGCATTGTTGTGGGGGACTGTGGAAGGGGTCTCGAATGGTTGAGGGACAGCTATTGGGGAACTCTGGGGGGATCTTGGAGTGTTCGGGTTTCACAAGATTGTAATCATGAAAAAGGAAACTATGACATATGTTTTATATCACTATCATGCACACGCACCCTCATACATAAGGATGGCTCTGTTGTGGAAAGACTGATACATGTTTAATAGTGTCTTGATGCTGTATTGTTTGTCCTTCATGTTCTAATACTTTAATGTTACCCCTTCCTTGTGTTTTTTGTAATAAATCATGTAAAAAAAACCATATTTTTCACTTTGACTGCTCAGGTATTTGAACCAGCAACCTTTGGGGTACTTTTTCCTACTGCTACATATAATACTACAGCTAATTACACCATTAGACAAACAAAATCAGACATTATACACTGGTTTATGTCACACACCACCTTAATTGTGAATGAGGAGGCTGGATGGTGGCTGAAAAGCCACACGTCCATAAATAAATAAGTTATCAGATGAAAAACGCGATTACAGATGAAAAAGAGCGATTACATTTTTTTCAAGAGGGACATCGGTCTCGTGTCTTAATATGCTTGACACAATAAATAAATGAAATCCATAATGTTCCTTCCTCTCTAACTCAACTATTAATAGAAAAGAGGACATCAGCTAGCGTTCTCAATTCAGACAGGATTAACATCTTTCTTGTTTGATGTGGTTCCACTTTACCACCCGAATGTGATTTCTCTCCACCCTGCTTGTTGCCGGAGCCGGGAAACTTCAGAACCAACTGCCGATGTTCTGGGCTTTTTTCTGAACGAGGAGACAGTGCCAAATTGAAACCTCAGAGAGACGGGTGGTGGGTTTTTATTTTTTCCTTCAAAAGATGGCTAGGCCTGGGGGGGGGGGGGGCGGGGGGGGGTAGTAGTAATGAGAGGATTTCACAGAAGTGAAAATGATCACAATGAAAGGTGGTGTTTCTTAGACAAGATTTGAGTAATTGGGGTTATTTCTGGTGCACCAAGGAGCAAATAGTGGGAAAAAGACACAAAACCAATGCAGTCTGTTATCAAAAGGACATTAGTCATTTTTCTAAACTAGTGGAGACCTTCCTCAACAAACGCCCCCATCGATCAATATTTGATGTCTTTTGTCCACAATTCAAACGTTGTTTTAATAGGTATGACGATTGATTGTTGAAATGATTTACAGCATCTCCCATTACGATCTATACACAGCAGAGGTACGTCATATTATCAATGTGTCCTGCTCTAGATACATTCTGTGGCCAGCCATGCCTACCTTAGGCTGTTTCCTCCTTTTCTAATGTACAACCTCTCACCTCCCCAAGACCAGATTGACCCCCTGAACCCCCACCTCCAACCCTAACCCGTCATCAGACTTTCAAATCTGAATGAATCTGAATGAACCTGAATGAATATGAATGAACCTGAATTAATCTGAATGAACCTGAATGAATCTGAATGAATCTGAATGAACCACTTGTCTAACGCCTTTATAAGCATGCATCCATTTCTAAGGAGACGCTAGCTCTTCTAAATTCTTACGTCGACTTTACCCAAAGCAAACCAAGTATGTAGTCCCATTTTATTGTTTTCATTTTTGATTTAACTAGGCAAGTCAGTTAAGAACAAATTCGTATCTACCCCGGCCAAACCCTAACCCGGACGACGCTCGGCCAATTGTGCGCCACCCTGTTTCCATAAATAAATAAGTTATCAGATGAAAAAGAGCGATTACATTTTTTTCAAGAGGGACATCGGTCTCGTGTCGTAATACGTTTGACACAATAAATAAATGAAATCCATAAAGTTCCTTCCTCTTTCCCAATCATGGCTGGTTGTGATACAGCCTGGAATTGAACCAGGGTCTGTAGTGACGCCTCTAGCACTGAGATGCAGTGCCTTAGACCACTGCGCCACTCGGGAGCAAACCATGATGTCTGTTCGTGGTCATAGGCTACAGAGAGAGACAAAGAGAGAGGTTGAAACGGGGCAGGCATCACTCGGCCTCCCATTCCCCCTACTCTACTGTAAATCCTGCCTGTAGACTGTGTGGAAGTGTGGAGGAGATTATCTCCATTCACAAGGCGCCTGCTGTAAGGGATATTATATGGAGGCCGGCTGAAAGAGGGATAAGTGTAGTGGACAAAGGAAAATGTCCAAACATTGTGAGAGGACTGAAAGACCCCGTCCATCTATTCACACCATGGAGTGGCTCTGGGTCAATCGCAGGGAGGGGGACAGGCAGGAGGAGGACAGGAGGGGCCCCCCTCAAGTGTATGGGATCCAGCTTGACCCCTCCCTCTCCCCCCTCCTCTTTCTTTCCCCCACTTTCCTCTCTCCCTCATCACGTTCTCTCCTCATTAACACACACACACACCGGCCTTCCACTCTCTACTTTTACATGTGTCGGTGAATCGCTCCAATCATTCCTGGGCCATAATTGGTTGTGGTGTGATGCATTCTGGGCCGGCATGGCGTGTGGGTAACGTTTTGCAGGCCCTGATCACCATAAGAAAGGGGCCCTTTCACAGCATAGCGTAATTCTGCTGTCCTCTCTAAAAGTAGATTGTGTAATAATGGCACAATGTAGAGTACCTCAGGGGGCTCTCCACTGAACCGACTGGGCTGAACTGGGCTGAACTGGGCTGAGGTGGGACAACTTTGGGGAGGGAAAGAAGTGGGCAGGGACTTGGAAGGCCTTGTTTAACTCTTAGTCTGGAGCTGCTTATTCTGTGTTAAGGTAGTATAAGGAAATATAAGGTCATTCCGATAAGTCAGAATATAAATGTCTTTATGTTGACATATCCACAAGTAAGATTCAAAACAATTGCATACTTAGACGTTTCGTCCGTATTAAGCCTTCATCAGAGTGTGATACTGTATACACTTCCTGTATGTTGTTTTACTGCATAAAGAGAGAGCTCTCAACGCCGTTAGCTTAACCTAACATGCAGTATTTTTCAAGGCAACCGAACGAGAGTACGGTTTATTACAAGTCTGTCTAATTTTGGTATGAAGCGAAACATTTTTTTCTTTCTGAGGCATATTTGGCAGCGTTTCAGGAAGTGTAATGTGAAGTGCTGCTGATAGAGGTGCTTTGTTGTGGTTCTGCAAGCCTTTTTATAGCATTTTATATTTTACCACTAATGTATGCATGAGTGTGAGGTCATGACCTTACACAGTCTGGAGGGTGAGGTTTCTCCATGCATAGTCACTGGTGTCTGTGTGTGTGTGTGTGTGTGTGTGTGTCTAGGTTTGGTTGTGTGTGTCTGTCTAGGTTTGTTTGTGAGTGTGCTTGTGTGTGTCTAGGTTTCGTTGTGTGTGTGTGTCTAGGTTTGGTTGTGTGTGTGCGTGCGTGTGTCTAGGTTTGGTTGTGTGTGTGCATGTGTCTAGGTTTGGTTGTGTGTGTGTGTGTCTAGGTTTGGTTGTGTGTGTCTAGGTTTGGTTGTGTCTGTGTGTGTGTATTTATTGGTTTGTTTTCATGTACAGTTGCCTGTGTGTGTGTGTGTGTGTGTGTGTGTGTGTGTGTGTGTGTGTGTGTGTGTGTGTGTGTGTGTGTGTGTGTGTGTGTGTGTGTGTGTGTGCAACCAGCAGTGCATGAGAAGGGAGGTGTGGTGCAGAGCAGACAGCTGTGAAGCGGGGCTTGGCGGATCCTCCTCCATATGTTCGGGGAGCGTTTCACACAGCCACAGAAGCCCACTGCAGGCCCCCACAACCCACAACCCAGTGCACAGTAGCAGAGAATCCACAACCCAGAGCACAGTAGCAGAGAATCCACAACCCAGAGCACAGTAGCAGAGAATTCACATCCCAGAGCACAGTAGCAGAGAATCCACAACCCAGTGCACAGTAGCAGAGAATTCACAACCCAGAGCACAGTAGCAGAGAATTCACAACCCAGAGCACAGTAGCAGAGAATTCACAACCCAGAGCACAGTAACAGAGAATTCACAACCCAGAGCACAGTAGCAGAGAATTCACAACCCAGAGCACAGTAGCAGATAATTCACATCCCAGAGCACAGTAGCAGAGAATTCACAACCCAGAGCACAGTAGCAGAGAATTCACAACCCAGAGCACAGTAACAGAGAATTCACAACCCAGAGCACAGTAGCAGAGAATTCACAACCCAGAGCACAGTAGCAGATAATTCACATCCCAGTGCACAGTAGCAGAGAATTCACATCCCAGAGCACAGTAGCAGAGAATCCACAACCCAGTCCTTCTCTGCTGGTTTCTACCACTCAATAAAAGATAGCAGTATATGGTGCTGCAGATTAGAAACACTGTTTATTATAGGACAGTAGGACACTATTTGCACATCAACCACTCCAGTATCCCTGCACATTGAAATGATGCTACTGGCACTGACCATGGTACTGCTACTGGCACTGACCATGGTACTGACACTGACCATGGTACTGGCACTGCCCATGTTACTGCCCATGGTACTGGCACTGCCCATGGTACTGGCACTGACCATGGTACTGGCACTAGCACTGCCCATGGTACTGGTACTGACCATGGTACTGGTACTGACCATGGTACTGACACTGACCATGGTACTGGCACTGCCCATGGTACTGGCACTGACCATGGTACTGACCATGGCACTGAAAATGGTACTGACCATGGTACTGACACTGACCATGGTACTGACACTGACCATGGTACTGGCACTGCCCATGGTACTGGCACTGACCATGGTACTGACGCTGACCATGATACTGACACTGACCATGGTACTGACACTGACCATGGTACTGACCATGGTACTGAAACTGACCATGGTACTGACCATTGGTACTGACCATGGTACTGACACTGACCATGGTACTGACACTGCCCATGGTACTGGCACTGACCATGGTACTGACGCTGACCATGGTACTGACCATGGTACTGGTACTGACCATGGTACTGACGCTGACCATGGTACTAGAACTGACCATGGTACTGACACTGACCATGGTACTGGAACTGACCATGGTACTGGACCTGACCATGGAACTGACCATGGTACTGACCATGGTACTGACCATGGTACTGACACTGACCATGGTACTGACACTGACCATGGTACTGGAACTGACCATGGTACTGGAACTGACCATGGTACTGACGCTGACCATGGTACTGACCATGGTACTGGAACTGACCATGCGTATAGTTTACAATCTCCTGTTTTCTTATTTAACGTGTTTCATACGTCTAGATTATTTCCTCTTAACAAGTAAGCATTTCACTGTACTGCCACACCTGCTGTATCCGACCAATAAACATTCATTTGATTTGTGAGGGTGTAGTTAGGGACTAGGGTGTGGCTTAGAGAGGGGCGTGGCGGTGGTGGTGTCTCCCTCTCCCATGCCCACTGTTGTGGCAGTGGGCACAGCGGGCATGGCTGGTCCACAACGACAGCTTGACACAGCTAGCAATCCCCCATGCCCGCCAGTCTGCGCATACCCATCTCAGGGAGGACCCAGGCTCGCCGTGCCCCCCAAATGCCAGCCAAAAAACAGAGCCCGCCACCCATTACCCCAGGAGCAAATCTCAATCATTGATTCAATCACAAGGACAGGGATTTCTTTTTTTTTCTCTGAAGGGCATATGTCTGGGTGTGAGAGGGAAGAGAGACGGACAGAGGCAGGGAGACTAGACGAAGAGAAAGAGAGAGAGAGAGAGAGAGAGAGAGAGAGAGCACCTTATAAAAAGAAGGGCCCGGGGAGCCATCTGGGTAGGGCGTTCTGCCAGTGTCTTTGCCAGTGTGCCCTGACCACCTGGCCGCAGCGCCAGCCAAGTATCCCAGCCAGGGCTCTGTATCTCTGTGTCTCTGTGGCTCTGTGTCTCTGTGTCTCTGTGTCGTCTCCAGACTACTGCTGCAAGCCTTCTTTCATGCAGGAAAAGCGACAGTGGCGGCAGCCTGTCTTTTCTCTCCTCTGCCAGTAGCTTTGTTTGAAGTGAGACTGTGTGCAGGGCCGGGGAGATGAGACGGTAAACAGTACCCCTTTCAACACCCCCCCACCCCCCCCCCCCCCCACCCCCTGTATACACACATCTTTCTTTGTACCGTTCTCCCTCTTTTCTTCTCTTTTCTTTCTTGTCCCCTGTTCATCTGTTGTTCTTCCTTGTCCCCTGTTCATCTGTTGTTCGTTCTTGTCCCCTGTTCATCTGTTGTTTGTTCTTGTCCCCTGTTCATCTGTTGTTCTTCCTTGTCCCCTGTTCATCTGTTGTTCTTCCTTGTCCCCTGTTCATCTGTTGTTTGTTCTTGTCCCCTGTTCATCTGTTGTTTGTTCTTGTCCCCTGTTCATCTGTTGTTTGTTCTTGTCCCCTGTTCATCTGTTGTTCTTCCTTGTCCCCTGTTCATCTGTTGTTCGTTCTTGTCCCCTGTTCATCTGTTGTTCTTCCTTGTCCCCTGTTCATCTGTTGTTTGTTCTTGTCCCCTGTTCATCTGTTGTTTGTTCTTGTCGCCTGTTCATCTGTTGTTTGTTCTTGTCCCCTGTTCATCTGTTGTTTGTTCTTGTCCCCTGTTCATCTGTTGTTCTTCCTTGTCCCCTGTTCATCTGTTGTTCTTCCTTGTCCCCTGTTCATCTGTTGTCTTTCTCGTCCAACCTGCTATCACCTGACTTTAGAAAGAGCTCTCCTGCCCCCGAATCCCCACCCCCACCCCCTCTTTGTCATCGCTGCCCAACCCTTGCCCACCCTCTGGCCCTGCCCCCACCTCCCCACGCCCCCGTGTGCCCCCCTCTCCTCCCAGCCTCAGGCCTGGGGCACTAGGCTGCCTGACAACCCTGGGAATGGGAATAACCCCGTGGCACTCGGGGGGCACAAACATCGCTGCTTGGGTTGTCTTTGTTGTGTGTGTTTGAATGTGAAGTTGTTTCCTGTTGTTTTATCCATTCAACATGTATTAAAAACTCAACACAGTTATATGGACTGCTTTATACAAATTCACACTCCAAAATGGGTATTTTCATATCCTTAATAGCAGAGAGAGAGAGACCAGGAAAGAGCATACAGACAAGCGGTCGGCAGGCATCTGTAACAGGTAGGGCCAGTGGAAATTGTTCAGGTACGCCCACTTGGAAGACTAATTGCATACTGCAATGTGTGTGCGTGTGTGTGCGTGTGTGTGTGTGCGCGTGTGTGCGCGTGTGTGCGTGCGTGTGCGTGCGTGTGTGTGTGTGTGCGCGTGTGTGCGTGTGTGTGTGCGTGTGTGCGTGCGTATGTGTGCGTGTGTGTGTGCGTGCGTGTGTGTGTACGTGTGTGCGCATGTGTGCGTGTGTGCGTGCGTGCGTGTGTGTGCGTGTGTGTGTGTGTGCGTGCGTGTGTGTGTGTGTGTACGTGTGTGACTTCCACTCTAGTGCTGTGAGTGCCTATACGCCCCAGTATTATCTGAGGCAGACATCCTGACTGAGTTCTGGGATAACTACAGTCTGAGAGAGGAGAGGAGAGCACTCCGTGCCCAATACCCTGTTGCTGACTGAATGACTGACTGACACGACAGAGAAGCAGAGTGAGAGAGTTGATGAAAATGAGAACAGAAGAGTGACTGACAAAAGGGAAGGTGAGAGAGAGAGAGGAAAGGGGAGATAGAGAATGGAAAGGGGGGAGAGAGAGAGGAAAGGGGGAGAGAGAGGGGAAAGGGGGGAGAGAGAGGAAAGGGGAGATAGAGAATGGAAAGGGGGGAGAGAGAGAGGAAAGGGGGAGAGAGAGAGGAAAGGGGGGAGAGAGAGTAAAGGGGAGATAGAGAATGGAAAGGGGGGAGAGAGAGAGGAAAGGGGGGAGAGAGAGAGGAAAGGGGGAGAGAGAATGGAAAGGGGGGAGAGAGAGAGGAAAGGGGAGAGAGAGTGAGGAAAGGGGAGATAGAGAATGGAAAGGGGGGAGAGAGAGAGGAAAGGGGAGATAGAGAATGGAAAGGGGGAGAGAGAGAGGAAAGGGGGAGAGAGAGAGGAAAGGGGAGAGAGAGAGAGGAAAGGGGAGAGAGAGAGAGGAAAGGGGAGATAGAGAAAGGAAAGGGGGGAGAGAGAGGAAAGGGGGGAGAGAGAGGAAAGTGGGGATAGAGAAAGGAAAGGGGGAGAGAGAGGAAAGGGGGGAGAGAGAGGAAAGGGGGGATAGAGAAAGGAAAGGGGGAGAGAGAGAGGAAAGTGGGGATAGAGAAAGGAAAGGGGGAGAGAGAGAGGAAAGGGGGGAGAGAGCGAGGAAAGGGGGAGAGAGAAAGGAAAGGGGGAGAGAGAGGGGAAAGGGGGGAGAGAGAAAGGAAAGGGGGAGAGAGAGAGGAAAGGGGGAGAGAGAGGAAAGAGAGAGATTATGTACCAATTGAAAATGAGTGCGAGAACAACAACAAGAAAAGAAGAGACTGAAACAGTGTGGGGTGCACAGTCAGCCCTGCAGGACAGAGTGTGATGAAGAGAAAGCAAGGCTAGTGGTGCGGTGCCCAGGAACCCCACAACCTGCTTTACTGCAGCTTCCCTCTCCATTTCCCTCCAGCAGGGATCGATATGCTGGTCGATGTGCCGGCCTGACATTGTCCACAGCTCAACAAGCGGCAGCCTATATTTATATATCCGCTGGTAGTTCATCTAAGGCCCACTCAGACATTTACAAATTCAGTTGTTTTGCGGTATGAACTGTGAGCACGAGGCGGTTTTCATCTTACTGACAGTGTCAACTTGATCACCACGTGGATGTGTTGCCATGACAGCCAACGTTTACTGCTGAATGCAGTCGGTCAAATTACAAATAAGAGTACAAATTGCTACAAAAAGAATAAGCTGCATGACAAACAAATTAATATCTTATGTCATACTCATATGAAATTTAACGTAAGCATATTTTTTAAATCGAAGCAATTCTATTTTCTATGGTAAAATTGCAAAATGTAAGCCATGTGGTTGAGAGAGATTTGTTGACTAGATGCAGTAGTCGCTCTGGCGTTGGGTGAGCAAAACCTTGTCATCAATGTGCTTGAGGTGTGTGTGTGTGTGTGGTCAGGGCAGCTCTCAAGACAGGTGCCCCTGGGGGTGGGGTGGGGGGGGCACAGGTGTAACCAAAGATAGGGCCCTCCATCATCCCCTTGCAGCTTTATTGATCGCCCTCCTCTCCTCCTCTCTTATCCAGCATGGGGCTCTCCTCCTCTCCTATCCTCTTCAGCACAGGGTTGTCCTCTCCTCCTCTCCTATTCTCTTCAGCACGGGGCTCTCCTCTCCTCCTCTCCTACTCTCTTCAGCACGGGGCTGTCCTCTCCTCCTCTCCTATTCTCTTCAGCATAGGGCTCTCCTTTCCTCCTCTCCTCTCTTATCCAGCACGGGGCTCTCCTCTCCTCCTCTCCTATTCTCTTCAGCACGGGGCTGTCCTCTCCTCCTCTCCTCTCTTATCCAGCACGGGGCTCTCCTCTCCTCCTCTCCTCTCCTCTTCAGCACGGGGCTCTCCTCCTCTCCTCCTCTCTTCAGCACGTGGCTCTCCTCTCCTCTCTTATGGGGCTCTCCTCTCCTCCTCTACTCTCTTATCCAGCACGGGGCTCTCCTCTCCTCCTCTCCTACTACACAGGAGGAGATTTCAAAACAGATGCTCCGCTCCCACACACCTGGCCTCCCACCTGAGAATTCTCCATCAACAACAACTATGAAGAAAAAACTACTATACAGCATGTCTGTTCTCTTGAATGGACGTGTATCTGGGTTACTTTGTAGGCCTATACATAGAAACTGCAGTAAATAGGCATGTATAGAGGGACTATAGCCTGCATTATATACAGGTCCCCAAGAACACAGTGGCCTCCATCATTCTTAAATGGAAGAAGTTTGGAACTTTGGCCGCCCGGCCAAACTTAGCAATCGGAGAGAAGGGTTTTGGTCAGGGAGGTAACCAAGAACTCGATGGTCACTATGGCAGAGCTCCAGAGTTCCTCTGTGGAGATGGGAGAACCTTCCGGAAGGACAACCATCTCTGCAGCGCTCTACCAATCAGGCCTTTATGGTAGAGTGGCCAGACGGAAGCCACTCCTCAGTAAAAGGCACATGACAGTCCAAAAGGCACCTAAAGACTCTCAGACCATGAGAAACAAGATTATCTGGTCTGATGAAACCAAGATTGAACTCTTTGACATGAATGCCAAGTGTCGCGTATGGAGGATACCTGGCACCGTCCCTACGGTGAAGCATGGTGGTGGCAGCATCATGCTGTGGGGATGTTTTTCAGCGGCAGGGACTGGGAGACTAGTCAGGATCGAGGGAAAGATGAACAGAGCAAAGTACAGAGAGATTCTTGATGAAAACCTGCTTCAGAGCACTCAGGACCTCAGACTGGGGCGATGGTTCACCTTCCAATAGGACAACCACCCTAAGCACACAGACAATACAATGCAGGAGTGGCTTTGTAACAAGTCTCTGAATGTCCTTGAGTGGACCAGCCAGAGCTCGGACTTGAACCCGGTCGAACATCTCTGGAGAGAACTGAAAATTGCTGTTCAGCAACACCCCCCATCCAAACTGACAGAGCTTGAGAGGATCTGCAGAGAAGAATGGGAGAAACTCCCTAAATACAGGTGTACCAAGCTTGTAGCCTCACACCCAAAAAGACTCGAACCTGTAATCGCTGCCAAAGGTGCTTCAACAAAGTACTGAGTAAGGGGTCTGATTACTTATGTAAATCTTTGTTTTTATTTTTAAGATGTTTGCAAAAATGTATAATAAACTGTTTTTGCTTTGTCATTATGGGGTATTGTATGTAGATTGATGAGGGAAAACAACTATTTCATCCATTTTAGAATAAGGCTGCAATGTAACAAAATGTAGAAAAATTCAAGGGGTCTGATTACTTTCTGAATGCATCGGAGCACTGGAATGAATTTCCTGTAAACAGGGGGTAACGTGATTGGACAAAGTAGTGGTAGGTTACCTAGAGTAGGTCTCACTGTGTGGTTGACTTGCATGGGCCTACCCAGACAGTACAGAGAGAGATGTTGAACCTTGGAACTGTATCAAGTAGCAGCGTGCCACTTAGTTACCACACTCACAAGCATGGTGTCTGTTCTTCTCTCTGTTACGTCTCTCCATCTTCCTCCCTCTGTCTCTTCTTATTGCCATTTTCCCTCTTCTCTTCCCCCTCCTCTCCTGGGGTAACTGTAGCCTCACAGGAAGCCCATTGTCTGGGCCAGAGGAGTCTTGTTCTCGGCCCGTTTTTCTACTTATCAATGGCTTGGGGGGGGGCTCCTCTCCTCTCCAGCTGTAAGTCGGCACTTTGTGTCTCTGTGGAGCTGATATCGACTCCCCTCGCTGGCATTCTTCAGGGGATCAGAGCCGGCATAGAGACTCTCCAGACAGAGTGAAGAGGGGAGAGAAGGGAGGGGGAATTGTGTGTGTGTGTGTGGGGGGGGGGGGGGAAGCATTATTTATTTTCCCAGACTAGAACCAGACAAGGCATGTTCACCATTATCACTAGTTGTTGATGTGGGGAGAAGACCCCTTTTTCCCAAATTCCAACACTTCCAACTGTCAAATCGAGACGTTAAAACAAGCTTTGAGGATTTGAGTTTGTTCCCCCTACTTTTGAGGCAGGGAGAAGAGGGGGTGAGGCAGGGAGAAGAGGGTGAGGCAGGGAGAAGAGGGTGAGGCAGGGAGAAGAGGGTGAGGCAGGGAGAAGAGGGTGAGGAAGGGAGAAGAGGGTGAGGCAGGGAGAAGAGAGTTAGGAAGGGAGAAGAGGGTGAGGCAGCAAAAAAAGGGAAGGAAGCAGCAAAAAAATGCAATAAATTAACCCGTCCGACTTCAGTAATGCCGTCCATTACGGTGCTATAATTATGGTAAGTAATGCAGAGCGGAATCAATACGGCATTCCAAACAATTTCAATCCGGCATATGTCATGCCGCTGCTGGTGGCGTCCTTCACGCCTTCATGCCGCTGCTGCAGTTGTCTGAGTGTCCAGACTGGCTATGGGGAATCATCCTCCCAGAGCATACATACAGGGAACAGCACTGGACACCATGGTGGGAGAGTATCTTCTACTGATCTGGGTCCACACACACACACACACACACACACACACACACACACACACACACCCTAGTTATGTGACATTTCGGTTACTGGCCCAATGCTCTTAGCCTCTAGGCTACCTGCCAGAAAAGCAGTAGAAAGTCATTCATGACTGTGTGCCTGGTTAGTCTACACACTAAAGCCATGGCTAAATGACTGTGTACCTGGTTAGTCTACACACTAGAGCCATGGCTAAATGACTGTGTACCTGGTTAGTCTACACACTAGAGCCATGGCTAAATGACTGTGTACCTGGTTAGTCTACACACTAGAGCCATGGCTAAATGACTGTGTACCTGGTTAGTCTACACACTAAAGCCATGGCTAAATGACTGTGTACCTGGTTAGTCTACACACTAAAGCCATGGCTAAATGACTGTGTACCTGGTTAGTCTACACACTAGAGCCATGGCTAAATGACTGTGTACCTGGTTAGTCTACACACTAGAGCCATGGCTAAATGACTGTGTACCTGGTTAGTCTACACACTAGAGCCATGGCTAAATGACTGTGTACCTGGTTAGTCTACACACTAGAGCCATGGCTAAATGACTGTGTACCTGGTTAGTCTACACACTAAAGTCATGGCTAAATGACTGTGTACCTGGTTAGTCTACACACTAGAGCAATGGCTAAATGACTGTGTACCGGGTTAGTCTACACACTAGAGCCATGGCTAAATGACTGTGTACATGGTTAGTCTACACACTAGAGCCATGGCTAAATGACTGTGTACCTGGTTAGTCTACACACTAGAGCCATGGCTAAATGACTGTGTACCTGGTTAGTCTACACACTAGAGCCATGGCTAAATGACTGTGTACCTGGTTAGACTACACACTAGAGCCATGGCTAAATGACTGTGTACCTGGTTAGTCTACACACTAGAGCCATGGCTAAATGACTGTGTACCTGGTTAGTCTACACACTAGAGCCATGGCTAAATGACTGTGTACCTGGTTAGTCTACACACTAGAGCCATGGCTAAATGACTGTGTACCTGGTTAGTCTACACACTAGAGCCATGGCTAAATGACTGTGTACCTGGTTAGTCTACACACTAGAGCCATGGCTAAATGACTGTGTACCTGGTTAGTCTACACACTAGAGCCATGGCTAAATGACTGTGTACCTGGTTAGTCTACACACTAGAGCCATGGCTAAATGACTGTGTACCTGGTTAGACTACACACTAGAGCCATGGCTAAATGACTGTGTACCTGGTTAGTCTACACACTAGAGCCATGGCTAAATGACTGTGTACCTGGTTAGTCTACACACTAGAGCCATGGCTAAATGTGTCACACACAGCAAGACGGATGACTCAGACATCCTGTAAAAGTGGTGTTGATAGCCTCGATTTGTATGTTGCTGAACGCTGCATTAGGTGCTGTGGCATAAAGTAATTGCTTGTTTGAGTAATTTGAGCGTTGTAGGCATGTTGGGGAACAAAACATGAAGTATGTACAAGACTCTGAGCCATTTAACCTAATATGGGCCTTTCAATCAAGACTTATGCTCAAGTGACAACATGAACACTGTCAGTATTTGATGTTCATTTTTAACTACTGGATAGCTAGTGCACTGTGTACCTATGACAACACAACACAAGCTGCTGTTTCTATATTTGTGGCTTTATCTAAATAGCCTGTTGTTAAAGGGGCTTACATGTGTTGCCGTACTATGGTCAAATTGATATGTTGTAGAGAGGTGAGTATATCTTGTTGCACAGTAAAATAGTAAATGTATCGATTGCCAGGTTTGTTTTGGGGAGGGGGAGTTCTGCAAAATAGGAGTCTGGGATTCCTCTTTGTTCCAAATGAAAACAAACGGTTGTTTTTCTGTCTCTTTCATTCTGGTCGGGGGGAATGCGCAATAGTCTTTTGTGAAAACCCGGTATTCGTTAGCATAAGTGGTCATTCTGACTGCATCTTTTATTCTGAGAATGACAGCTACTCAAAGGAGTAAAACGAGCATTTTCAAAATGGTTGCCAAAGCTTTTAAGATGGCTGCCAGGGCATTAGGTGTTAAAGGGGTTAAGGGTATATCAATGCTAAACGTTAGTGCTAATACCACGACATGTCAGCCATTGTTGTCACTGGAGATTCTGTCCTGGGTTCTGCTGTGTTCTGTGTTTGTGCCTTTCCCTTTTTTCCTAGCGCTTGCTCTCTTTTTTCCATCTGAATGTTGTTGAACTTGGCAGCAAGCTTCTTGTCAGCGACTGCTTCTGTGTCATCCAACAATGGAGGCAGCTAACGTGATTCTCTCAGCATAGCTGTGCCTGGCAGGATGGTTTAACAGCTACGTTGACGAGAAGAGAGTGAGAGAGAGAGACAGAGAGAGAGGAAAGGAGGAGAATGAAGACAAATATGAGAGAGAGAGAGAGAGACTGACTGACTGACTTGCTTTAAAATGGCTGCTTGGCAAGCGATGGCACTCATTCAAAGCCAATCCTTTTCATCTTCTTCGTCAAGGATTTTATTTGTAATTAATGGAACAAATACTTTGTTTCTCAGTCGATACAACACTGTGTGCAACGTCTTGGCGACAGTTTTTGTCTGTTGGAGAACGGATGACAGCACGGTATTCACGACGTTCTAAGAGGAAAGGACTGCCATAAAATGGAGGCAGTCAGATGTTCACAAAATGGAAGCGGTATTTCGCTATGATGCATAAAAAAGACAATGAAAAAGAAAACTGTTTGTTTTGTCTACCTGGCTCTAAAAAATGCATTATTGCCAGTCGTCAAATAGTTGTATATTTTATGGCAAAAACAATGATCGAGGCATTAGACTGGCATTTTCGCTTTTGATTTACAGATGTCGATTTGGATACGAATACAGGGGCTGTAAGGGTTGAAATGCCAACCCAGCGCCTTGGTTGGCATCAGTCCTGATCCTTAAGCGCTGGCGTGTATACTCTCCAGCATTGAGCCTCTTTGTAGGGGCTGTTTTCTTTAACAGACATCCTCGGCTTTTCTCTCCAATTCCTCTATCTTAGAGAGGCTGCTGGCAAGTGTAAATTACTTCCCGATTCTCCTGCTAAATAGTGCAATATTGTCAATATTTGACAAAAGGTATATTTTGTACCTGGCCGTGTGAAATGCAGTGTAGTGTGTTGTAGGTTTATTTGGTATTCCAGTATTTGCATTTTATATATATAAATATATATTTATATATACACTCACACATTTTCTAAGAAGGGTGTATACATGTGTATTTGGCATGGAGAAACCTCACCCTCCAGACTGTGTAAGGTCTCACACTCATGTATACATTAGTGGTAAAATATAAAATGCTATAAAAAGGCTTGCAGAACCACAACAAAGCACCTCTATCAGCAGCACTTCACATTACACTTCCTGAAACGCTGCCAAATATGCCTCAGAAATATGTAAACACCTTGTTTATTTTATCCATTTTAGAATAAGATTGTAAAGTAACAATGTGGAAAAAGTCAAGGGGTCTGAATACTTTTTGAATGTACTGTATGTGTGTTGAAATGCAAAGAGTTTGTGAGTCAAGGTAGTTTATGTAAATATTGGTAAATTATGATTACTCTGAAATGAAAGACATGCAGAACAAAATGATTTGTGGGTCAATATTGACTGAATAAGAAATATGTTTTACAGTACACACATTTCATAATGAAGTTAAGTCATTTATATGTGGCACCATAGGCTACTTACATTTAAAATAAACAATTTAAAATTAAAATAATCCTTCTCCGTCAGTCTAACTGATAGTGTGTGTGTGTGTGTGTGTGTGTGTGTGTGTGTGTGTGTGTGTGTGTGTGTGTGTGTGTGTGTGTGTGTGTCAGTCAGGAGGGGCCCAGTGGTTTTGGGTGGGTAACCCTGGCTCTTGAAGGCCCGGCTTGAGTGGTTGGGCGGGTGGCGATGGGGCTTTCCATTCCTTCCTCGCTGCGGGCCGTATGTGAAAACCTCACTGTATGCTGGGACGGAAGCCTAGTGGGCTGAGGAGAGAGAGAGAGAAAAGGGTCTGGGTTTGCCGTGGAGCGGTACAGAGCTCCACTCGCCCTGTGTTCTCCAGCCTGTACACCATCCTTACTCCCATAGTCTTCTCTAACCAGGGACTGTCTCTGTCGAAACAGAGAGAAGGGAGGTAGAGGAGGAGGCTGAGAGCCAAACAGAGAGAAGAGAGGTGGAGGAGAAGGCTGAGAGCCAAACAGAGAGAGGAGAGGTGGAGGAGGAGGCTCAGAGTGAAACAGAGAGAGGGGAGGTGGAGGAGGAGGCTGAGAGCCAAACATAGAGAGGGGAGGTAAAGGAGGAGGCTGAGAGCCAAACAGAGAGAGGAGAGGTAGAGGAGGCTGAGAGCCAAACAGAGAGAGGGGAGGTGGAGGAGGAGGCTGAGAGCCAAACAGAGAGAGGAGAGGTAGAGGAGGAGGCTGAGAGCGAAACAGAGAGAGGGGAGGTAAAGGAGGAGGCTGAAAGCCAAACAGAGAGAGGAGAGGTAGAGGAGGAGGCTGAGAGCAAAACAGAGAGAGGAGAGGTGGAGGAGGAGGCTGAGAGCGAAACAGAGAGAGGAGAGGTGGAGGAGGAGGCTGAGAGCGAAACAGAGAGAGGAGAGGTGGAGGAGGAGGCTGAGAGCGAAACAGAGAGAGGAGAGGTGGAGGAGGAGGCTGAGAGCCAGAGAGAGTGGAGGTGGAGGAGGAGGCTGAGAGCCAGAGAGAGTGGGGGTGGAGGAGGAGGCTGAGAGCGAAACAGAGAGAGGGGAGGAGGAGGAGGCTGAGAGCGAAACAGAGAGAGGGGAGGAGGAGGCTGAGAGCGAAAGTTGGCTGCCAACAGCAAATCACGTCTTTTTGGGGGAGATTCATTGTCGCACTGCCAAGAGCATCGAGACTTCTATTTTCACTCAATCAGAGAGTGGAAGAGTGGCGAGAGATCAGAGAAGATAAGCAAGCCGAGGCTTCCCTTTATGCAGATTTCAGAAATTCGGAGCGAGAGGCGAGAGTGAAAAAGGGACTCGGAGCGCGAGAGAGAGAGATCCACTACTATCGCATGTTCCCCATGCTTGTAAAATGGCGGAGGGGGAACGGAGACAGGTGTGACGACGCCATTGACAGGCACTGACCACACACACACACCCTGTACCTTAGTATTGTAGCTGGAGCCTGTCAGCTGGGCTCTGGGACGACAGTGAATTCAGACAAACTCTCTTGGCATTCTTCCCCTGTGTCACCGAGGGCCGACCATCCCCATAATTCTCTATGGTCTTCTCTAGTTAAGGTGTATTTCAACTCTCAGGAAGAGTTGCTTCCCAAAGCTCTTCTCTATGTAACGTTATACTTTTGACCAGAGGCTTATGGGTCCCAATTATGTTTATTATGTCCATGGCTGTCATCTACACTGAACAAAAATGTGTTTTATGTTTGATGAGCTGAAATAAAAGATCCCAGAAATGTTCCAGACGCACATAGAGCTTATTTTTCTCTCATTTTGTGCATAAATTAGTTTACATCCCTGTTAGTGAGAATTTCTATTTTGCCAAGATAATCATCCACCTGACAGGTGTGGCATATCAATAAGCTGATTAAATAGTATGATCATTACACAGGTGCACCTTGTGCTGGGGACAATAAAAGGCCACTCTAAAATGTGTAGTTTTGTCACACAACACAATGCCACAGATGTCTCAATTTTGAGGGAGCGTACAATTGGTATGCAGACTACAGGAATGTCCATCAGAGCTGTTGCCAGATAATTTAATGTTAATTTCTCTACCATAAGCCGCCTACAACGTCATTTTAGAGAATTTGGCAGTACATCCAACCGGCCTCACAACCGCAGACCATATGTAACCACTCCAGCCCAGGACAGCCACATCCGGCTTCTTCACCTGCGGGATCGTCTGAGACCAGCCAACTGTTCCAGCTGATGGAACTGTGGGTTTGCACAATCAAAGAATTTCTGCACAAACTGTCAGAAACCGTCTCAGGGAAGCTCATCTGCGTGCTCATCGTCCTCACCAGGGTCTTGACCTGACTGCTGTTTGGCGTCATAGCCGACTTCAGTGGGCAAATGCTCACCTTTGATGGCCACTGGCATGCTGGAGAAGTGGGCTCTTCCTGGATGAATCCGGTTTCAACTGTACCTGGCAGATGACAGACAGTATGTATGGTGTTGTGTGGGCAGGCAGTTTGCTGACGTCAACGTTGTGAACAGAGTGCCCCATGGTGGCGGTGGGGTTATGCTATGGGGCAGGCATAAGCTACGGACAACGAACACAATTGCATTTTATTTATTGCAATTTGAATGTACAGAGAGACTGTGACGAAATCCTGATGCCCATTGTTGTGCCATTCATAAGCCACCATCACCTCATGTCACGAGGATCTGTACACAACTCCTGGAAACGAAACATCCATAACCTGCATACTCACCAGACATGTCACCCTTTGAGACTGTTTGGGATGCTCTGGATAGATGTGTACGACAGCGTGTTCCAGTTCCCAGCAACTTTACACAGGAGAGGGACAACATTCCACAGGTCACAATCGACAGCCTGATCAACTCTATGTGAAGATGTGTCTCACTGCATGAGGCAAATGGTCACACCAGATACTGACTGCTTTTCTGATACAAGGCCCTACCTTTATTTTAAGGTATCTGTGACCAACAGATGCATATCTGTATTCCCAGTCATGTGAAATCCATAGATTAGGGCCTAATGAATTTATTTCCATTGACTGATGTCCTTATAAGAACTGTAACTCAGTAAAAAAAAAATCTAAATTGTTGCACGTTGCATGAATATTTTTTGTTAGAAACCGGGCTGATGCTTTTACAGGACTGTTCCTATCCTGACCTCCACGTTGTTAGTTGTTGCCATGGTGAGATGTAGAGTCAGACATCAGTGTTTTGGAGGGAGGAGGTGCTGCAGAATGCTTTTTCCATCACTGTGCTCACCGGATAACTTGTGAAGGGGGGAGGGGGGGAACAGAACACTCAGTTTTACAAGTATGTTGTGTTTGTATCTGATTTAAATCTCTCCCTCTTTCTCCAACTAATATATTAACGCTGAGGAAAAAATATTTATCCAATGCAGGAGTCGTTATTATCCTTGTGTTGTAATTTTCTTTCCCTCTCACCCACCAGTCCTTGCATGTAAAACACACACACACACACACGTATACACAGACACATAGCCACACACACATACTTGGCTCACATGCACAGTTGACCCTCCCTGGATCTTTCTATTTCTGCCCATTAGGGCTACAGGAGGTCACGGAGCACATTACATCCCTGACAGCCTCCACTTCTCTCTCACAGCCAAACTATTTAGAGACAGAGAGAGAGGGAGACAGAGAAAGAGAGACACACAGACAGAGGGGGAGACAGAGAGAGGGAGAGAGACACAGACAGAGAGAGAGGGATAGACTTAAAGAGAGGGTGAGAGGGAGACAGAGAGAGAGACACAGACAGAGAGAGAGGGAGAGAGGGATAGACAAAGAGAGGGAGACATAGAGAGAGAGGGAGTGGGAGAGAGAGGGGGAGACAGAGAGAGGGAGAGAGACACACAGACAGAGAGAGAGAGGTGGAGAGGGATAGACAGAGAGGGAGAGTGGGAGACAGAGAGAGAGACACAAACAGAGAGAGAGGTGGAGAGGGATAGACATAAAGAGAGGGAGAGAGGGAGACAGAGAGAGAGACACAAACAGAGAGAGAGGTGGACAGGGATAGACAAAGAGAGGGAGAGAGGGAGACAGAGAGAGAGGTGGAGCGGGATAGACAAAGAGAGGGAGAGAGGGAGACAGAGAGAGAGACACAAACAGAGAGAGAGGTGGAGAGGGATAGACAAAGAGAGGGAGAGAGTGAGACAGAGAGAGAGACACAGACAGTGAGAGAGGGATAGACAAAGAGAGGGAGAGAGGGAGACAGAGAGAGAGACAGAGAGAGAGGGAGAGAGGGATAGACAAAGAGAGGGAGACAGAGATGGAGGGAGGGGGAGAGAGAGGGGGAGAGAGGGAGAGCAAGACACAGAGAGAGAGAGAGGTGGATAGGGATAGACAAAGAGAGGGAGACAGAGGGAGGGGGGAGAGAGGGGCGGCAGGGTAGCCTAGTGGTTAGAGCGTTGGACTAGTAACCGGAAGGTTGCGAGTTCAAACCCCCGAGCTGACAAGGTACAAATCTGTCGTTCTGCCCCTGAACAGGCAGTTAACCCACTGTTCCCAGGCCGTCATTGAAAATAAGAATTTGTTCTTAACTGACTTGCCTGGCTAAATAAAGGTAAAAAAAAGAGAGAGGGGGAGAGAGACACAGACAGACAGAGAGAGAGAGGTGGAGAGGGATAGACATAAATAGATGGAGAGAGGGAGACAGAGAGGGGGAGAGAGGGAGACAGAGAGTGAGAGATAGACACAGACAGAGAAAGAGAGGGAGACAGAGAGTAACTGGAAAGCTGCCCAGGGCTGTATGTTTCACAATACCCCAAGGGAATGCTGGGATTGGGCTGTATTTTTTTGCCTTGCTGGGAAAAGGCCAAGAACTAATTTCTCCTCCTCAGCCTCCCCTCATTCCCTTATTTTTCCACCCTCTTCCTAGAAATAGCGGAAATGTTCTGGGGGGGGGGGGGGGGGGGGGGGGGGTGGTGAGTCAACAAGTGGTCTAACTCGCAGTATTGTTCTCTTCTTCCCTCAGTGAGCCCCTCCCTGCCTTTGTTTAGCCAGGAGGGAAGACACTGAAGCACCCATGTGGAGGAGAGTTAGAGATTGAGGTGTAGATGTAGGTAGAGATTGAGGTATAGATGTAGGTTGAGATTGAGGTATAGATGTAGGTAGAGATTGAGGTGTAGCTGTAGGTAGAGATTGAGGTGTAGATGTAGGTAGAGATTGAGGTATAGATGTAGGTAGAGATTGAGGTATAGATGTAGGTAGAGATTGGGGTATAGATGTAGGTAGAGATTGAGGTTGAGATTGAGGTGTAGATGTAGGTAGAGATTGAGGTATAGATGTAGGTAGAGATTGAGGTATAGATGTAGGTAGAGATTGAGGTATAGATGTAGGTAGAGATTGAAACAGTTCTAGATTCTAGATGAATGGAGAGCTCTGGAGGTGCATGCTGGGAAGAAGAGCTGGTGACAGACAAGAGAAGAGACATCCCAAACACAGTTAATGACCTGAACCTACAGACATTTTCTTTCACCTACCGAAATGTAATAGACAAATAAAGTAGACAGGGAATGTCCATGGCTGTCATCTATACTGAACTAAAATATAAACACAACATGCAACAATTTCTAACATTTTATTGAGTAACAGTTCATATAAGGAAATCAGTCAATTGAAATAAATCTAATCTAATCTATGCATTTCACATGAATGGGAATACAGATATGTATCTGTTGGTCACAGATACCTTAAAATAAAGGTAGGGGTACAGATCAGAAAACCAGTCTGTATCTCAGAGCATCCAGAGCATCCCAAACATGCTCAATTGGTGACATGTCTGGTGAGTACGCAGGCCATGGAAGAACTGGGCCAACTTTCAGCTTTCAGAGATTGTGTACAGATCCTTATGACATGAGGCTGTGCATTATCATGCTGAAACATGAGGTGATGGTGACGGATGAATGGTGCGACAATGGGCCTCAGGATCTCATCATGGTATCTCTGTGCATTCAAATTGCCATTGATCAAATGCAATTGTCTTCGTTGCTGTAGCTTATGCCTGCCCATACCATAACCCCACCGCCACCATGGGGCACTCTGTTCACAACGTTCATATCAGTAAACCACTCGCCCACACAACGCCATACACGTGGTCTGTGGTTATGAGGCCGGTTGGACGTACTGCCAAATTCTCTAAAATGACGTTGGAGGTGGCTTAAGGTAGAGAAATTAACATAAAATGATCTGGCAACAGCTCTGGTGGACATTCCTGCTGTCAGCATGCCAATTGCACGCTCCCTCAAAACTTGAGACATCTGTGGCATTGTGTTGTGTAACAAAACTGCACATTTTAGAGTGGCCTTTTATTGTGCCCAACACAAGGTGCACCTGTGTAAAGATAATGCTATTTAAATCAACTTCTAGACATGCCACACCTGTCAGGCGGATGGATTATCTTGGCAAAAGAGAAATGCTCACTAACATGGATGTAAACAATTTTGTGAACAAAACTTGAAAGAAAGAAGGTTTTGTGTGAATGGAAAATTTCTGAGATCTTTTATTTCAGCTCATGAAACATGGGACCAACACTTTACATGTTGTGTTTATATTTATGTTCAGTGTATGTCCAAACCTAACTCTAACACCAGCAACCCCCGACCCCCATGGCAGTGTTGCATGCAGTGTGGAATGTGTGTGGAATTTGTATGCACTTGGACACGTGTGTGTGTGTGTGTGTGTGTGCGCCCTCACCCAACAGTGTGTCTCTTGCCGGCGTAAACGTTCTAACATTGCCTGAGTGCCACTCAATTACCTGGGTCTCCCGGATGAGGATGAGGCTGTCATGTCTGCTTGTAGAGAGCGCTGCTGTACAGCATCTCATTACAGGCCTCCCTTATCCAGCCGCACAGATAATCATATCTCACTCTCAAGCCTGTGTGTGTTATTGAGTGTGTGAAGGGGCTGGTGAAATCCCTTCTTGCTGTGTGTGTGTGTGCTGGCATATGAGCTTGTACGCACACACGCACACACACACACACACACACACACACACACACACACACACACACACACACACACACACACACGCACACACACACACACACACACACACACACACGTAAACAGCCCACACATAGAGCGTTAGGCTCTATAGATGAGAAGCAGAGGGGCTCTATGTAAACACTGGGCTTATTAAATATGGAGTGCCTGGAGGCAGGTCAAGGTTAGCCAAACACTGGACACAGGGAACGCAGGCCGAAACAAATGCACCCCTATGTACTTTCTCCTAGTCCTACAGGCAGGCAGGCTAGATACAGTGCCTTGCGAAAGTATTCGGCCCCCTTGAACTTTGCGACCTTTTGCCACATTTCAGGCTTCAAACATAAAGATTAAAAAATATTTTTTTGTGAAGAATCAACAACAAGTGGGACACAATCATGAAGTGGAACGACATTTATTGGATATTTCAAACTTTTTTAACAAATCAAAAACTGAAAAATGCTAAATTATTCAGCCCCCTTAAGTTAATACTTTATATTTATAATGTCACAGATCTTCATTGTAAAGGGTTTAAACACTGTTTCCCATGCTTGAACATGAGCATGCACCTGTGGAACGGTCGCTAAGACATTAACAGCTTACAGACGGTAGGCAATTAAGGTCAAAGCTATGAAAACTTAGGACACTAAAGAGGCCTTTCTACTGACTCTGAAAAACACCAAAGAAAGATGACCAGGGTCCCTGCTCATCTGTGTGAATGTGCCTTAGGCATGCTGCAAGGAGGCATGAGGACTGCAGATGTGGACAGGGCAATAAATTGCAATGTCCATACTGTGAGACGCCTAAGACAGTGCTACAGGGAGACAGGACGGACAGCTGACCGTCCTCGCAGTGGCAGACCACGTGTAACAACACCTGCACAGGATCGGTACATCTGAACATCACACCTGCGGGACAGGCACAGGATGGCAACAACAACTACCCGAGTTACACTAGGAACGCACAATCCCTCCATCAGTGCTCAGACTGAGAGAGGCTGGACTGAGGGCTTGTAGGCCTGTTGTAAAGGCAGGTCCTCACCAGACATCACCGGCAGCAACGTTGCCTATGGGCACAAACCCACCATCGCTGGACCAGACAAGACTGACCAGACAAGACGAGTCGTGGTTTGTCTCACCAGGGGTGATGGTCGGATTCGCGTTTATCGTCGAAGGAATGAGCGTTACAACGAGGCCAGTACTCTGGAGTGGGATCGATTTGGAGGTGGAGAGTCCGTCATGGTCTGGGGCTGTGTGTCACAGCATCATCTGACTGAGCTTGTTGTAATCCTCCTCCCTCATGTGGTACCCTTCCTGCAGGCTCATCCTGACATGACCCTCCAGCATGACAATGCCACCAGCCATACTGCTCCTTCTGTGCGTGATTTCCTGCAAGACAGGAATGTCAGTGTTCTGCCATGGCCAGCAAAGATCCCGGATCTCAATCCCATTGAGCACGTCTGGGAAATGTTGGATCGGAGGGTGAGGGCTAGGGCCATTCCCCCCAGAAATGTCCGGGAACTTGCAGGTGCTTTGGTGGAAAAGTGGGGTAACATCTCACACCAAGAACTGGCAAATCTGGTGAAGTCCATGAGGAGGAGATGCACTGCAGTACTTAATGCAGCTGGTGGCCACACCAGATACTAACTGTTACTTTTGAGTTTGACCCCCCCTTTGTTCAGGGACACATTATTCCATGTCTGTGGAACTTGTTCAGTTTATGTCTCAGTTGTAGAATCTTGTTATGTTCATACACATATTTACACGTTACGTTTGCTGAAAATAAATGCAGTTGACAGTGAGAGGATGTTTCTTTTTTTGCTGAGTTTAGTTGGTAGAAGTCAAAAGCCACATCAAGTGTCCCGGGTGGGATTGTTCTTGAGTGACTCTCAGGTACCATTTCATTCATAGGATGGGAGGGTGTTGGGGGGGGGGGGGGGGGGGGCAATAAGCGGATTGGGGCATAGTGGTGGGGGTAGAGGTTTACAGGAATAACCCCGAAAATTCGGAGGTTTGGCGAATCCACCACAATCGTTTAACAAAGCCCAGGCTCGACCCTCGGCTTGACGAAAAGCTTGTGAGGAAGACGAGAGGAGACGATACTTGTGTAAACAATAAGCCAATCCCTGTGGCTTCACCTTCCATTGATGGCAGACAGAAAGGGCTGTTTGTATTTCTGAATTAAGTTTCTGCCTCCTCTTTTATTGGTCTGTGTGTTCCTGGGCTCAGTGTGTAAAAGGGCCTTTAGAAAGCAGGGTTTTAACACACAATTGGATTACAGCTTCGAGCACTTGGTGGGAAAGCGGGCGGGTGGGCGAGAGAGAGACCGGCGGAAAGGGAGAGAGGGGGACTGGGTAGAGGTACAGAGGTTTGGCGGATGCATAATGACGCTGGGCGGGAGGAGCGGGCCAGGCACTGTTCCCCTCTCAGCAAGTGCTCAGAGAGAGGGAGGCAAAGAAAGAAAGAAAGAAAGAAGAGAAATTGGGAGAGGGATAGAAAGAGAGAGACTGGATAGAAAGAGAGAGAATGGATAGAAAGAGAGCGGGAGACTGAAGAGCGAAAGAGAGAGAGATAACTATGGAAAGGAGAGGGTACACAGAGACTGAAGGAATGAAGGAAGTAAGAGCTGGAACTGGAGATAAGGAAATAAACTAATCTTGAAAAAGGTGGGGGGGGCAGATACAGAGAAAGACTGAAGAAAGTAAGTGCAGCAAAGAAGGAGAGGAGAGGAGAGGGGAGGAGAGGAGAGGAGAGGAGAGGAGAGGAGAGGAGAGGAGAGGAGAGGAGAGGAGAGGAGAGGAGAGGAGAGGAGAGGAGAGGAGAGGAGAGGAGAGGGAGGCAGGCCACCACAGACACAGGGATGACCTGAGAGAGTGTGTGTTTAATAGTGTTTAAGATTGGCCCGTTTAAGAGACGAGGGCCTGCTCATAAAAGTTTAGAGGCCCTGTGGACAAGCGCGTTTCTGGTATAGCCAGGCCTTATTAAAGACGGTATAGAAAAGTAACGTATGCACCATAGTTACAGCCTGTAGCAAACAGTTTTGCTACAGTGTGAAGTAATGAATACGACTCAGGCTTTTCTCGGTCTCATGACGGCCATGAAATTACAGCCTCATGCAGCGCGGACGGTTAATTAGTCATATGAAGTTATTGGCCGTCGTAGAAGGAGCTGTGTCACTAATTCTGTAATCTATTAATGCCTCCAATAAGGGCCGATAAATTCCATGACAGTGCATATTCATAATGCTGTAACAATAATGAATGGCCCCTTATCCGGACGTTGATCTATGGTGCTGTAGGGGGGCCTTAGCCGTAGTAGTGAGGGTGGGAGATGAGCGAGCCCTATGCCAGACGCGGCCCCTGGCTTTAGTCCTCCTTTCCTCCTCCCCTCAGACGGTGAGAGACAAAGAGTAAGAGCGGCTTGTTAGGGGACTTGTATAGAGGCTGAAGGCAACGTGAACAGGCCTCGTTTGTGACGGCTGTTTGTTGTTTAATGTGTGTGTTTCTGTGTGGTTTTTTTCTTCTCTTTTTGTTTTAATCAGGCAGGTTTTTTGTCATCCCCCGCTCTCCTAGCTCTGAGGGTCCTCAACAGGAGCTCTGAGGGTCCTCAACAGGGAGTGATTGCAGATGTGACACATAGATTCTGGGTCTCACGCCTAATTTGCATATTTAATTAGCGAGGGGGGAAAGGCGTGTGACTTCGCCAGGGTAGAATATGGGGGCGGGAGGGAGGATGGGGGAGGGCTGTGTGAAAATACCCCCCCACCCAAACCCAGCAGCACCCAGTCCCTTATCCCCGCTGAACCCCCCCGCTTTCAGCCGCCTCTGTTCGGTTGCTGGGGGGATGTTTTGTTCTTCAGGCCTCCAGATTGCCTTTGTTTTAAACTGTTGAAGCAGACCACAAACGCTGAGCAGAATGCAAACAAGTTCTCTCTAAATTGTTTACTTTGTCTTGCGAGTGGAGGGAAATTGATGGGCAATTTTTTAATTTTTTTCCCTGGCTTTTGTGCCCGTTTCACGTTCCATTCATGTATGATCTGAACGGTTTCATTTTTAACGTTTCTTCGTGTCGTTGGTTTCTTCGGTAATGGACCGTTGCACTCTCTCTGACTGATCAAAGCCTTTAAAAAAAATCTTTATTTTAGAGATAAACATTTGGTTACATATTTATACTTCACTGGAAGTACTCGGTCTGATTTCTCTATCCAGCCATTGCCTCTACCAGAGAGAGAAGAAAACGCCATGGTTAGTTTTTACCTCAGCCTTGTTAAAACAACTACCTAATCTTGGAACTATTTCAGTGCTCTGGCAAACCTCTTGTACCCATTTCAGTAGAACACAAGCAACCCATTTCAGTGAATCAGCTTTCAGTCTATGAGTAGCAGCAATACCAGGCCCTGTCATCCTGTCACCCTAGCAGGCCTAGAGTCATATCTCTTCTTCCGACTCCCAAAGTGGAGATGGGTAATATTTATCCCACTCCCAACAATTTTATCTGTAACCCGTCAGATCGATACAAGCCAGCAGCAGCTAAATCACCCAGAGGGTATGTTCCTCTGCCATTTTGGCAGCAGTAACACCCATAAATAGGAGAGGAGCCAACTTCTTCCCCACAAGAACGGCGCTTGTTAAACGTCAATTCCATCATTGCTGTCACCGCTAATGGCACTGTTAAACATTCTCAGGTGGGGCAAAAAAATTGTCCGTCAAGTGTGTTTTTTTTCTGGTTTATGATCGATGGAGGCTGTTGTTGCGGCAGGCTTATGTTTTCACCAAATGCCCAATTCTCCTTTACCTTTCCCACCTACAAATTACCCTGCTCCTTACCCATTCCACCTCCAACAGCCACCTCAGAAACCCCCCCTGACATCCCCAGAAAACCTCCCCTGACGGCTGACACATAACACCTTTCAACACAGACACCCACAGCTACCTTAGTGGACTGTCGGTACAGTAAAGATGCTGACACACTGGATAGTACTGTAAAGACACTGACACTGGATAGTACTGTAAAGACACTGACACACTGGATAGTACTGTAAAGACACTGACACTGGATAGTACTGTAAAGACACTGACACACTGTCAGTACTGTATAGACACTGACACACTGTCAGTACTGTAAAGACACTGACACACTGTCAGTACTGTATAGACACTGACACACTGTCAGTACTGTATAAACACTGACACACTGTCAGTACTGTAAAGACACTGACACACTGTCAGTACTGTATAGACACTGACACACTGTCAGTACTGTATAAACACTGACACACTGGATAGTACTGTATAGACACTGACACACTGGATAGTACTGTAAAGACACTGACACACTGGATAGTACTGTAAAGACACTGACACACTGGATAGTACTGTAAAGACACTGACACACTGGATAGTACTGTAAAGACACTGACACACTGGATAGTACTGTAAAGACACTGACACACTGTCAGTACTGTATAGACACTGACACACTGTCAGTACTGTATAAACACTGACACACTGGATAGTACTGTAAAGACACTGACACTGGATAGTACTGTAAAGACACTGACACACTGGATAGTACTGTAAAGACACTGACACACTGGATAGTACTGTAAAGACACTGACACGCTGGATAGTACTGTAAAGACACTGACACATTGGATAGTACTGTAAAGACACTGACACACTGGATAGTACTGTAAAGACACTGACACACTGGATAGTACTGTAAAGACACTGACACACTGGATAGTACTGTAAAGACACCGACACACTGGATAGTACTGTAAAGACACTGACACACTGTTAGTACTGTAAAGACACTGACACTGGATAGTACTGTAAAGACACTGACACTGGATAGTACTGTAAGACACTGGCACACTGGATAGTACTGTAAAGTCACTGACACTGTCAGTACTGTAAAGACACTGACACACTGGATAGTACTGTAGAGACCCTGACACACTGGATAGTACTGTAGAGACCCTGACACACTGGATAGTACTGTAGAGACACTGACACTGGATAGTACTGTAAAGACACTGACACATTGGATAGTACTGTAAAGACACTGACACACTGGATAGTACTGTAAAGACACTGACACACTGTTAGTACTGTAAAGACACTGACACACTGGATAGTACTGTAAAGACACTGACACACTGGATAGTACTGTAAAGACACTGACACACTGGATAGTACTGTAAAGACACCGACACACTGGATAGTACTGTAAAGACACTGACACACTGTTAGTACTGTAAAGACACTGACACTGGATAGTACTGTAAAGACACTGACACTGGATAGTACTGTAAGACACTGGCACACTGGATAGTACTGTAGAGACCCTGACACACTGGATAGTACTGTAGAGACCCTGACACACTGGATAGTACTGTAGAGACACTGACACTGGATAGTACTGTAAAGACACTGACACATTGGATAGTACTGTAAAGACACTGACACACTGGATAGTACTGTAAAGACACTGACACACTGTTAGTACTGTAAAGACACTGACACACTGGATAGTACTGTAAAGACACTGACACACTGGATAGTACTGTAAAGACACTGACACATTGGATAGTACTGTAAATACACTGACACACTGGATAGTACTGTAAAGACACTGACACACTGGATAGTACTGTAAAGACACTGACACACTGGATAGTACTGTAAAGACACTGACACACTGGATAGTACTGTAAAGACACTGACACATTGGATAGTACTGTAAAGACACTGACACACTGGATAGTACTGTAAAGACACTGGCACACTGGATAGTACTGTAAAGACACTGACACACTGGATAGTACTGTAAAGACACTGACACACTGGATAGTACTGTAAAGACACTGACACACTGGATAGTACTGTAAAGACACTGACACACTGGATAGTACTGTAAAGACACTGACACATTGGATAGTACTGTAAAGACACTGACACACTGGATAGTACTGTAAAGACACTGACACATTGGATAGTACTGTAAAGACACTGACACACTGGATAGTACTGTAAAGACACTGACACTGGATAGTACTGTAAAGACACTGACACACTGGATAGTACTGTAAAGACACTGACACACTGGATAGTACTGTAAAGACACTGACACACTGGATAGTACTGTAAAGACACTGACACACTGTTAGTACTGTAAAGACACTGACACACTGGATAGTACTGTAAAGACACTGACACTGGATAGTACTGTAAAGACACTGACACACTGGATAGTACTGTAAAGACACTGACACACTGTCAGTACTGTATAGACACTGACACACTGTCAGTACTGTATAGACACTGACACACTGGATAGTACTGTAAAGACACTGACACACTGTCAGTACTGTATAGACACTGACACACTGTCAGTACTGTAAAGACACTGACACACTGTCAGTACTGTATAGACACTGACACACTGTCAGTACTGTATAAACACTGACACACTGTCAGTACTGTAAAGACACTGACACACTGTCAGTACTGTATAGACACTGACACACTGTCAGTACTGTATAAACACTGACACACTGGATAGTACTGTAAAGACACTGACACTGGATAGTACTGTAAAGACACTGACACACTGGATAGTACTGTAAAAGACACTGACACACTGGATAGTACTGTAAAGACACTGACACACTGGATAGTACTGTAAAGACACTGACACTGGATAGTACTGTAAAGACACTGACACGCTGGATAGTACTGTAAAGACACTGACACATTGGATAGTACTGTAAAGACACTGACACTGGATAGTACTGTAAAGACACTGACACACTGGATAGTACTGTAAAGACACTGACACACTGGATAGTACTGTAAAGACACTGACACACTGGATAGTACTGTAAGACACTGACACACTGGATAGTACTGTAAAGACACCGACACACTGGATAGTACTGTAAAGACACTGACACACTGTTAGTACTGTAAAGACACTGACACTGGATAGTACTGTAAAGACACTGACACTGGATAGTACTGTAAAGACACTGACACTGGATAGTACTGTAAGACACTGGCACACTGGATAGTACTGTAAAGTCACTGACACTGTCAGTACTGTAAAGACACTGACACACTGGATAGTACTGCAGAGACCCTGACACACTGGATAGTACTGTAGAGACCCTGACACACTGGATAGTACTGTAGAGACACTGACACTGGATAGTACTGTAAAGACACTGACACATTGGATAGTACTGTAAAGACACTGACACACTGGATAGTACTGTAAAGACACTGACACACTGGATAGTACTGTAAAGACACTGACACACTGTCAGTACTGTATAGACACTGACACACTGTCAGTACTGTATAAACACTGACACACTGGATAGTACTGTAAAGACACTGACACTGGATAGTACTGTAAAGACACTGACACACTGGATAGTACTGTAAAGACACTGACACACTGGATAGTACTGTAAAGACACTGACACACTGGATAGTACTGTAAAGACACCGACACACTGGATAGTACTGTAAAGACACTGACACACTGTTAGTACTGTAAAGACACTGACACTGGATAGTACTGTAAAGACACTGACATATTGGATAGTACTGTAAAGACACTGACACACTGGATAGTACTGTAAAGACACTGACACACTGTTAGTACTGTAAAGACACTGACACACTGTATAGTACTGTAAAGACACTGACACACTGGATAGTACTGTAAAGACACTGACACATTGGATAGTACTGTAAATACACTGACACACTGGATAGTACTGTAAAGACACTGACACACTGGATAGTACTGTAAAGACACTGACACACTGGATAGTACTGTAAAGACACTGACACACTGGATAGTACTGTAAAGACACTGACACATTGGATAGTATTGTAAAGACACTGACACGCTGGATAGTACTGTAAAGACACTGACACATTGGATAGTACTGTAAAGACACTGACACACTGGAAAGTACTGTAAAGACACTGACACACTGTTAGTACTGTAAAGACACTGACACACTGGATAGTACTGTAAAGACACTGACACACTGGATAGTACTGTAAAGACACTGACACTGGATAGTACTGTAAAGACACTGACACACTGGATAGTACTGTAAAGACACTGACACACTGGATAGCACTGTAAAGACACTGACACACTGGATAGTACTGTAAAGACACTGACACACTGGATAGTACTGTAAAGACACTGACACACTGGATAGTACTGTAAAGACACTGACACACTGGATAGTACTGTAAAGACACTGACACATTGGATAGTACTGTAAAGACACTGACACACTGGATAGTACTGTAAAGACACTGACACATTGGATAGTACTGTAAAGACACTGACACACTGGATAGTACTGTAAAGACACTGACACTGGATAGTACTGTAAAGACACTGACACACTGGATAGTACTGTAAAGACACTGACACACTGGATAGTACTGTAAAGACACTGACACACTGGATAGTACTGTAAAGACACTGACACACTGTTAGTACTGTAAAGACACTGACACTGGATAGTACTGTAAAGACACTGACACTGGATAGTACTGTAAAGACACTGACACACTGGATAGTACTGTAAAGTCACTGACACACTGGATAGTACTGTAAAGACACTGACACTGGATAGTACTGTAAAGACACTGACACACTGGATAGTACTGTAAAGACACTGCCACACTGGATAGTACTGTAAAGACACTGACACTGGATAGTACTGTAAAGAAACTGACACACTGGATAGTACTGTAAAGACACTGACACACTGGATAGTATTGTAAAGAAATTGACACACTGGATAGTACTGTAAAGACGCTATGAGAGGCAGGCAGTCAAAGTCACTGCGGTGGAGCTAGCATCGACCAACCAAACTAGACCATGTCAAGACCAGCCAGTAGTCTACAGTAGCTTTACCCCACAGCCTGTCTGTCTGTCTTAAAGCTTCTGGTGCAGTCCTACGCTGTGGGGCTCTGGCTGTGCCAGTATACAGTCGATGCACAGGCCAGGGGGGAGACAGACACTGATCGCAGAGCTGGAGACATAGGGACTAGGGTTTCACCTGCGCGCGAACACACACACACACACACAGAGTAGCCTACGGGTTGGGTTTGCTCTCTCAGACAGTGGGCAACCCCGACCACACGCACAAACACACGCACAGTTACAGTACTATAGTGACAAATGTGAAGAGACCAATGTGTTTGTGGAATGACGCTATGCAAGTCCAATTTGATAGAAATGAGTATTGTGGCTAAAGAAATCAAATCAAGTCAAATTGTATCGGTCAAACATATGTTATTGGTCACATACACATTTGTTATTGGTCACATACACATATTTAACATATGTTATTGCAGGTGTAGTGAAATGCTTGTGTTCCTAGCTCCAACAGTGCAGTAATATCTAACAACACACAACACTACACACAAATGTAAAAAACAAGTTGTAATACATAAATATTAGAACGAGCCATGTTGGAGTGGCATTGACTAAAATACAGTAGAATATAATACAGTAGATACAGTGGGGAGAACAAGTATTTGATACACTGCCGATTTTGCAGGTTTTCCTACTTACAAAGCATGTACAGGTCTGTCATTTTTTATCATAGGTACACTTCAACTGTCAGAGACGGAATCTAAAACAAAAATCCAAAAATCACATTGTATGATTATTAAGTAATTATTTTGCATTTTATTGCATTACATCAGAAAAGCAGAACTTAATATTTGGTACAGAAACCTTTGTTTGCAATTACAGAGATCATACGTTTCCTATAGTTCTTGACCAGGTTTGCACACACTGCAGCAGGGATTTTGGCTCACTCCTCCATACAGACCTTCTCCAGACCTTTCAGGTTTCGGGGCTGTCGCTGGGCAATACGGACTTTCAGCTCCCTCCAAAGATTTTCTATTGGGTTCAGGTCTGGAGACTGGTTAGGCCACTCCAGGACCTTGAGATGCTTCTTACGGAGCCACTCCTTAGTTGCCCTGGCTGTGTGTTTCGGGTCATTGTCATGCTGGAAGACCCAGCCACGACCCATCTTCAATGCTCTTACTGAGGGTAGGGGGTTGTTGGCCAAGATCTCACGACACATGGCCCCATCCATCCTCCCCTCAATACGGTGCAGTCGTCCTGTCCCCTTTGCTGAAAAGCATCCCGAAATAATGATGTTTCCACCTCCATGCTTCACGGTTGGGATGGTGTTCTTGGGGTGGTACTCATCCTTCTTCTTCCTCCAAACACGGCGAGTGGAGTTTAGACCAAAAAGCTCTATTTTTGTCTCATCAGACCACACAACCTTCTCCCATTCCTCCTCTGGATCATCCAGATGGTCATTGGCAAACTTCAGATGGGCCTGGACATGCGCTGGCTTGAGCAGGGGGACCTTGCGTGCACTGCAGGATTTTAATCCATGACGGCGTAGTGTGTTACTAATGGTTTTCTTTGAGACTGTGGTCCCAGCTCTCTTCAGGTCATTGAGCAGGTCCTGCCATGTAGTTCTGGGCTGATCCCTCACCTTCCTCATTGATGCCCCACGAGGTGAGACCGAGGGTGATTGACCGTCATCTTGAACTTCTTCCATTTTCTAATAATTGCGCCAACAGTTGTTGCCTTCTCACCAAGCTGCTTGCCTATTGTCCTGTAGCCCATCCCAGCCTTGTGCAGGTCTACAATTTTATCCCGGATGTCCTTACACAGCTCTCTGGTCTTGGCCATTGTGGAGAGGTTGGAGTCTGTTTGATTGAGTGTGTGGACAGGTGTCTTTTATACAGGTAACGAGTTCAAACAGGTGCAGTTAATACAGGTAATGAGTGGAGAACAGGAGGGCTTCTTAAAGAAAAACTAACTGTCTGTGAGAGCCGGAATTCTTACTGGTTGGTAGCTGATCAAATACTTATGTCATGCAATAAAATGCAAATTAATTACTTAAAAATCATACAATGTGATTTTCTGGATTTTTGTTTTAGATTCCGTCTCTCACAGTTGAAGTGTACCTATGATAAAAATTACAGACCTCTACATGCTTTGTAAGTAGGAAAACCTGCAAAATCGGCAGTGTATCAAATACTTGTTCTCCCCACTGTACATATGAAATTAGTAAAACAGTATGTAAACATTATTAAATTTAACCCATCCAAGTGTTTTTATGGATTCTGCATGTTTCACAATCTTATCTTATGGTTTATATATCCATGAGATCGCCTTGTTGAATAAAACCGTGCCATTTTGGCTCATCTGAAAGTTGGACTGCTTGAGAGACCCTTGCTCCAGTCCCTTATGGCCTCTCACCTTCCTCTCTCTCTCTCTCTCTCTCTCTCTCTCTCTGTAGATGGCCAGTCAGAGAGTCCCAACCAGCAGAGTGAGTCTGATATCAAGGAGCAGCCTGAGAACGGTAAGAGTCTAATGACTGTACTGTACAACTACTGTAGCATACTAGTAAAATCATTGAACAAGAGAATCAGTTAACTCTGTCTCAACCTAATATCACATGAGTTTACAAAACATTATGAACACCTGCTCTTTCCATGACAGACCGACCAGGTGAATCCAGGTGAAAACTATGATCCCTTATTGATGTCACCTGTTAAATTCTCTCCCGTCAGTGTAGATGAAGGTGAGGAGACAGGTTAAAGAAGGATTTTTAAGCCTTGAGACAATTGAAATATGGATTCTGTATTGGTGTTCAAATGGTAATGGGCAAGACAAAAGTGACTTTGAACGGGGTATGGTACTAGGTGCACCGGTATGAGTGTCAAGAACTGCAACACTACTGGGTTTTTCATGGTCAACAATTTCCTGTGTGTATCAAGAATGGTCCACCACCCAAAGGACATCCAGCCAACTTGACAACAGTGGGAAGCATTGGAGTCAACATGGGCCAGCATCCCTGTGGAACGCTTCCAACGCCTTGTAGAGTCCACACCCCGATGAATTGAGGCTGTCCTGACGGCAAAATGGGGTGCAACTCAATATTAAGAAGGTGTTCCTAATTAGAGGTCAACCTCTAACCTGGATTTCTTTTAGCTAAATATGCAGGTTTAAAAATATATACTTCTGTGTATTGGTTTTAAGAAAGGCATCGATGTTTATGGTTAGGTACACGTTGGAGCAACGACAGTCCTTTTTCACGAATACGCACCGCATCAATTATATTCAACGCAGGACACGCTAGATAAACTAGTAATATCATCAACCATGTGTAGTTAACTAGTGATTATGATTGATTAAGTTTAATGCTAGCTAGCAACTTACCTTGGCTTCTTACTGCATTCGCGTAACAGGCGGGCTCCTCGTGAGGCAGGTGGTTAGAGCGTTGGACTAGTTAATTGTAAGGTTGCAAGATTAGGTCCCTCGAGCTGACAAGGTAAAAATCTTCTGCCCCTGAAAATCGTTCTGCCCCTGAACAGGCAGTTAACCCACCGTTCCTAGGCCGCCATTGAAAATAAGAATGTGTTCTTAACGGACTTGCCTAGTTAAATAAAGATTAAATAAAGGTGTAAAAATAGGCCATTCCGATTAATCAGTCGACCTCTATTCCTAATGTTTTGTACATTCAGTGTATAGCACACGTTGTCACCAGTCACCTCAACCTAATCTGTAGTTCACCAGTCACCTCAACCTAATCTGTAGTACACCAGTCACCTCAACCTAATCTGTAGTTCACCAGTCAGTCACCTCAACCTAATCTGTAGTTCACTAGTCACCTCAACCTAATCTGTAGTACACCAGTCACCTCAACCTAATCTGTAGTTCACCAGTCACTTCAACCTAATTTGTAGTACACCAGTCACCTCAACCTAATCTGTAGTACACCAGTCACCTCAACCTAATCTGTAGTTCACCAGTCACTTCAACCTAATTTGTAGTACACCAGTCACCTCAACCTAATCTGTAGTACACCAGTCACCTCAACCTAATCTATAGTACACTAGTCACCTCAACCTAATTTGTAGTACACCAGTCACCTCAACCTAATCTGTAGTTCACCAGTCACCTCAACCTAATTTGTAGTACACCAGTCACCTCAACCTAATCTATAGTACACTAGTCACCTCAACCTAATCTGTAGTTCACCAGTCACCTCAACCTAATTTGTAGTACACCAGTCACCTCAACCTAATCTGTAGTTCACTAGTCACCTCAACCTAATTTGTAGTTCACTAGTCACCTCAACCTAATCTATAGTACACTAGTCACCTCAACCTAATTTGTAGTTCACTAGTCACCTCAACCTAATCTGTAGTTCACTAGTCACCTCAACCTAATTTGTAGTTCACTAGTCACTTCAACCTAATCTATAGTACACTAGTCACCTCAACCTAATTTGTAGTTCACTAGTCACCTCAACCTAATCTATAGTACACTAGTCACCTCAACCTAATCTGTAGTTCACTAGTCACCTCAACCTAATCTGTAGTTCACTAGTCACCTCAACCTAAAACTACACACACCTCACACAACCCCTCTAGAATACACACCTGATCACACAGACACGTCATCTGAACACACGACTGGTGAATCCAAAATGGACCCTTATCCCCTGGCCTCTAACCCCTACATTCTGTTCTAGATATAAAGGGTTAAGGTATGGTTGATAGCTATGTTGAGAATTATATCCCACACAGGATACATCCTTGAAACTACAGTTGAATGGCCTGATATACAATTCTCAGTGTGTTCCTGTCTGTCTGTCTGTCTGTCTGTCTGTCTGTCTGTCTGTCTGTCTGTCTGTCTGTCTGTCTGTCTGTCTGTCTGTCTGTCTGTCTGTCTGTCTGTCTGTCCGTCTGTCTGTCTGTCTGTCTGTCTGTGTGCTCTCCCTCAGCATGAGCAGAGTGACTGTGCTGCCACACACAAACACACACACACACACACACACACGCACACGCACACACACACACGTCCTGTGTAACCTGCATTTGACCCTGGCGGTTAGAATAGAGAGACTGGTTTCAAAGCCACAACAACACAGACTCCTCCCGTTCTCCTCTCCCCTCCTCCCACTCTTCTCACACTTCCTCTCCCCTCCTCCCACTCTC
Source organism: Oncorhynchus clarkii lewisi (assembly GCF_045791955.1). Lineage (NCBI taxonomy): Eukaryota > Metazoa > Chordata > Actinopteri > Salmoniformes > Salmonidae > Oncorhynchus > Oncorhynchus clarkii. The sequence goes on along the minus strand of NC_092147.1, from coordinate 13,008,577 downwards.
CTCTCACCTCATCCCCTCCTCCCCCCTCCTCCCCTCTCCTCTCACCTCCTCTCCCACTCTCCTCTCACCTCCTCTCCCCTCCTCCCACTCTTCTCTCACTTCCTCTCCCCTCCTCCCACTCTCCTCTCACCTCTCACCTCATCCCCTTCTCCCCCCTCCTCCCCTCTCCTCTCACCTCCTCTCCCCTCCTCCCCCCTCCTCCCCCTCTCACCTCCTCCCACTCCTCCCCCTCTTCTCTCACTTCCCCCTCTCCTCTCATCTCCTCTCCCCTCCTCCCCCCTCCTCCCCCTCTCACCTCCTCCCACTCCTCCCCCTCTTCTCTCACTTCCCCCTCTCCTCTCACCTCTTCTCACAGAGTGAGAGGAACACACTCTGAGAGAGAGAGGATGTACACACTGAGAGAGAGAGGAACACACACTGAGAGAGAGGGACACAGTGAGAGAGAGAGAGGAACACACACACACTGAGAAGAGAGAGAAACACACACTGCGAGAGAGAAACACACACTGAGAGAGAGAAACACACACAATGAGAGAAATGAACATACACTGATTGAGGGAGAGAGAGAGAGAGAGAGAGAGAGAGGAACATACACACACAGAGAAATACACTGAGAAAGAGAGAGAGGGGGGAGAGAGAGAGGAACATACACACACAGAGGAACACAGAGAGAGAGAGAGAGAGAGAGAGAGAGAGAGGTAGAGAGAGAGGTAGAAAGAGAGGTAGAGAGAGATAGAGAGAGGTAGAGAGAGAGAGAGAGAGAGGTAGAGAGAGAGAGGTAGAGAGAGAGGTAGAAAGAGAGGTAGAGAGAGATAGAGAGAGAGAGAGAGAGAGAGAGAGAGTATGAGAGTATGCCCAATGTATGACCATATTAGAGAGACAAGTCCAATTTTGATAAACTCCCATATCTACTGGGTGAAATTCCACAGTGTTACATCACAGCAGCAAGATTTGTGACCTGTTGCCACGAGAAAAGGCCAACCAGTGAAGAACACACACCATTGTAAATACAACCCATATTTATGCTTATGTATTCTATCTTGTGTCCTTTAACCATTTGTACATTGTTAAAACACTGTATATATATAATATGACATTTGGATTGTCTTTATTGTTTGAAACTTCTGTATGTGTAATGTTTACTGTTAATTTTTATTGTTTATTTCACTTTTGTATATTATCTACCTCACTTGCTTTGGCAATGTTAACACATGTTTCCCATGCCAATAAACCCCCTTGAATTGAATTGAATTGAGAGAGAGAGAGAGAAACATTGTTTTTCACTTTATATATTCACTTTATATATTATCTACCTCACTTGCTTTGGCAATGTTAACACATGTTTCCCATGCCAATAAAGCCCTTGAATTGAATTGAATTGAATTGAAACACACTGACAGAGCAAGGAGCACACACACTGAGAGAGGCACACACAGAGAGAGAGAGAGAGAGAGAGAGAGAGAGAGAGAGAGAGAGAGGAACGCACACTGAGAGAGAGAGGAACACACACACTCTCTCAGTGTGTGTTCCTATCTCAGTGTGCTCCTCTTTCTCAGTTTGTGTGATTCTCTCTCTCTTTGTGTTCCTCTCTTTCTGTGTTTCTCTCTCTGTGTTTGTGTTCCTCTCTCTCACTCTATGTGTTCCTCTCTCTCTCTCTGCCTCTCTCTCTCTCTCTGCCTGTCACTCTCTCTCTCTCTGCCTGTCTCTGTCTCTCTCTCTGCCTGTCTCTGTCTCTCTCTCTGCCGGTCTCTCTTTCTGCCTGTTTCTCTCTCTGCCTCTCTCTCTCTCTCTCTCTCTCTCTCTCTCTCTCTCTCTCTCTCTCTCAGCCCCCTCCCACTCCCTCTCTCTCTCTCAGTGGACACAGCTGGGAGTGATTATCCATGTTGAGATATAGAAGCCCCCCTCCTCTTCCAGCCTCCCTATATGAAACGCTCACTCATGGAAATGCACTCGTTGAACCCAGGCTGCTGAATGCATATAGGATGCCTTTCCTATGGGGCTTTGGGGCTGGGGGCTTTGGAGCTGGGGGGCTTTGGGACCGGAGGGCTTTGGGGCTGGGAGGCTTTGGGGCTGGAGGGCTTTGGGGCTGGGAGGCTTTGGGGCTGGGAGGCTTTGGGGCTGGAGGGTTTTGGGGCTGGGAGGCTTTGGGGCTGGGAGGCTTTGGGGCTGGGGGGCTTTGGGGCTGGGGGGCTTTGGGGCTGGGGGGCTGGGGGCCTTTGGGGCTGGGGGGCTTTGGGACTGGGAGGCTATGGGGATGGAGGGCTTTGGGGCTGGGGGGCTTTGGGGCTGGGAGGCTATGGGGCTGGGGAGCTTTGGGGCTGGGAGGCTATGGGGCTGGGGGGCTTTGGGGCTGGGAGGCTATGGGGCTGGATGGCTTTGGGGCTGGGGGGCTTTGGGTCTGGGAGGCTTTGGGGCTGGGGGGGCTTTGTGGCAGGGGGGCTTTGGGGCTGGAGGGCTATGGGGGTGGAGGGCTATGGGTGTGGAGGGCTTTGGGACTGGAGGGCTTTGGGGCTGGAGGGCTTTGGGGCTGGGGGGCTATGGGACTGGAGGGCTTTGGGACTGGAGGGCTATGGGACTGGAGGTCTTTGGGGCTGGGGGGCTTTGGGTCTGGGAGGCTTTGGGGCTGGGGGGGCTTTGTGGCAGGGGGGCTTTGGGGCTGGAGGGCTATGGGGGTGGAGGGCTATGGGTGTGGAGGGCTTTGGGACTGGAGGGCTTTGGGACTGGAGGGCTTTGGGGCTGGAGGGCTTTGGGGCTGGGGGGCTATGGGACTGGAGGGCTTTGGGACTGGAGGGCTATGGGACTGGAGGTCTTTGGGGCTGGAGGGCTTTGGGACTGGAGGGATTTGGGGCTGGAGGGCTTTGGGGGTGGAGGGCTATGGGACTGGAGGGCTATGGGACTGGAGGGCTATGGGACTGGAGGGCTTTGGGGGTGGAGGGCTTTGGGGGTGGAGGGCTATGGGGCTGGAGGGATTTGGGACTGGAGGGCTATGGGACTGGAGGACTATGGGACTGGAGGGCTATGGGACTGGAGGGCTATGAGGGTGGAGGGCTTTGGGACTGGAGGGCTATGGAGCTGGAGGGCTATGGGGGTGGAGGGCTATGGGACTGGAGGGCTTTGGGACTGGAGGGCTATGGGACTGGAGGGCTTTGGGACTGGAGGGCTATGGGGCTGGAGGGCTATTGGGCTGGAGGGCTTTGGGACTGGAGGGCTATGGGACTGGAGGGCTTTGGGACTGGAGGGCTATGGAGCTGGGGGGCTATGGGGCTGGAGGGCTAAGGGGGTGGAGGGCTACGGGGCTGGAGGGCTATGGGGCTGAAGGGCTATGGGGGTGGAGGGCTGGAGGGCTATGGGGCTGGAGGGCTATGGGGCTGGAGGGCTATGGGGGTGGAGGGCTATGGGGGTGGACGGCTATGGGGGTGGAGGGCTATGGGGGTGGAGGGCTATGGGGCTGGAGGGCTATGGGGCTGGAGGGCTATGGGGCTGGAGGGCTATGGGGGTGGAGGGCTATGGGGGTGGAGGGCTGGAGGGCTATGGGGCTGGAGGGCTATGGGGCTGGAGGGCTATGGGGCTGGAGGGCTATGGGGGCTCTGTTTTGCACAGCCTTTCCTCTACAGGGAGCCAGGTTTTCCTGTCGACCCTTCTCAATGGCAAGGCTGTGCTCACTGAGCCTGTACTTTGTCAAGGTTTTTCTAAGGTTTTGATCAGTAACCGTGGTCAAATAGTTAGCCACAGTGTACTGTCGATTTAGGGCCAGATAGCACTGCATTTTGCTTTGTGTTTGTGCTTGTGTTTCCCAATAAGCAATATAGTTTTGTTTTGACTGTGTTGTAATTTGGTTTATACTGATTGATTGGATGTTCTGGTCCTGAGGTTTCTGTGTGTTAGTAGAACAGGTTTGTGAACTCAGCCCCAGGACCAGCTAGATGAGGGGACTCTTTTCTTTGCTCAGCTCTTGGCATTGCAGGGCTTGGTAATGATATGAGAGGGGGTCACTGTATTTTAGATGTTTCCAAAACTGAATTGCTCTTTTTTGAGTTTATTATTCATGGATATTGGCCTAATTCTGCCCTGTATGCATTGTTTGTAGTTTTCCTCTGGACATGTAGGAGAATCTTACAGAACTCTGCATGCAGGGTTTCAATGGGGTGTTTATCCCATTTGATTAAATCTTGTTTTGCAAGTGGACCCCACACCTCGCTGCCATAAAGTGCAATTGGTTCAATGACATATT
>NC_092147.1:12994346-13001846 GCF_045791955.1 Oncorhynchus clarkii lewisi | reverse complement strand
TCACTCTCTCTTTACCCCCGTCACTCTCTCTTTACCCCCCCGTCACTCTCTCTTTACCCCCCCCCCCCGTCACTCTCTCTTTACCCCCCCCCCCGTCACTCTCTCTTTACCCCCCCGTCACTCTCTCTTTACCCCTCCCCCCCCCGTCACTCTCTCTTTACCCCCGCCGTCACTCTCTCTTTACCCCCGTCACTCTCTCTTTACCCCCCCCCCGTCACTCTCTCTTTACCCCCCCCGTCACTCTCTCTTTACACCCCCCCGTCACTCTCTCTTTACCCCCCGTCACTCTCTCTTTACCCCCCCCGTCACTCTCTCTTTACCCCCTTCACTCTCTCTTTACCCCCCCGTCACTCTCTCTTTACACCCCCGTCACTCTCTCTTTACCCCCCCGTCACTCTCTCTTTACCCCCCCCCCCCGTCACTCACTCTTTACCCCCCCGTCACTCTCTCTTTACCCCCCGTCACTCTCTCTTTACCCCCCCCGTCACTCTCTCTTTACCCCCCCGTCACTCTCTCTTTACCCCCCCCGTCACTCTCTCTTTACACCCCCCCGTCACTCTCTCTTTACCCCCGTCACTCTCTCTTTACCCCCCCCCCCGTCACTCTCTCTTTACCCCCCCGTCACTCTCTCTTTACACCCCCGTCACTCTCTCTTTACCCCCGTCACTCTCTCTTTACCCCCCCGTCACTCTCTCTTTACCCCCTCTGTCACTCTCTCTTTACCCCCCCGTCACTCTCTCTTTACCCCCCCGTCACTCTCTCTTTACCCCCCCCGTCACTCTCTCTTTACCCCCCCCGTCACTCTCTCTTTACCCCCCCGTCACTCTCTCTTTACCCCCTCTGTTACTCTCTCTTTACCCCCCCGTCACTCTCTCCTTACCCCCTCTGTCACTCTCTCTTTACCCCCTCTGTCACTCTCTCTTTACCCCCCCGTCACTCTCTCTTTACCCCCCCGTCACTCTCTCTTTACCCCCCGTCACTCTCTCTTTACCCCCTCTGTCACTCTCTCTTTACCCCCATCACTCTCTCTTTAACCCCCCCTGTCACTCTCTCTTTACCCCCTCTGTTACTCTCTCTTTACCCCCGTCACTCTCTCTTTACCCCCCCCCTTCACTCTCTCTTTACCCCCGTCACTCTCTCTTTACCCCCTCTGTCACTCTCTCTTTACCCCCGTCACTCTCTCTTTACCCCCGTCATTCTCTCTTTAACCCCCCCTGTCACTCTCTCTTTACCCCCTCTGTTACTCTCTCTTTACCCCCGTCACTCTCTCTTTACCCCCCCCCCCCCCGTCACTCTCTCTTTACCCCCGTCACTCTCTCTTTACCCCCTCTGTCACTCTCTCTTTACCCCCGTCACTCTCTCTTTACCCCCCCCGTCACTCTCTCTTTACCCCCTCTGTCACTCTCTCTTTACCCCCGTCACTCTCTCTTTACCCCCTCTGTCACTCCCTCTTTACCCCCGTCACTCTCTCTTTAACCCCCCCTGTCACTCTCTCTTTACCCCCTCTGTCACTCTCTCTTTACCCCCGTCACTCTCTCTTTACCCCCCCCCCCCCCGTCACTCTCTCTTTACCCCCTCTGTCACTCTCTCTTTACCCCCGTCACTCTCTCTTTACCCCCTCTGTCACTCTCTCTTTACCCCCGTCACTCTCTCTTTACCCCCCCGTCACTCTCTCTTTACCCCCCCGTCTCTTTCTCTCTCTGTCTCTTTCTCTCTCTGTCTCCATCTATATTCTCTCCACAAAGAGAAGCCAGCAGCAGGCTGTGATGTGATTGCATATCTGCCATCGATATGGTCCGGCCCACTAATGCAATTTATTAGGATCGATACAGAGATTCCCCAGTCACTCCCACTATGTTAATGAACTAACAGCAAACCCCAATTCTCTCCCAAATCAGAAAAGACCCACAGTCACCTTAGTAGGCCAATGAAAAATGGACAATGATCTGTTTCTCAGAGTAGGAGTGCTGATCTAGGATCAGTTTTTACCTTTTAGGTTACAATGAATACAATGGAAGAGGGGACTGATCCTAGATCAGCAGTCCTACTCTGAGACCCTTTATGAAGACTGAAGTTAGTTAGGTTAGACAGCCCCCAATGATCAGCTTACCCTCCTCGAGTCTTAACCTTAATCGTTAGGGGGGAGTCCCTATCGGTGACACTCCTCGACTCTTAACCTTAATCGTTAGGGTGCCACTCCTCAACTCTTAACCTTAATCGTTAGGGTGCCACTCCTCAACTCTTAACCTTAATCGTTAGGGTGCCACTCCTCAACTCTTAACCTTAATCGTTAGGGTGCCACTCCTCAACTCTTAACCTTAATCGTTAGGGTGCCACTCCTCAACTCTTAACCTTAATCGTTAGGGTGCCACTCCTCGACTCTTAACCTTAATCGTTAGGGTGCCACTCCTCGACTCTTAACCTTAATCGTTAGGGTGCCACTCCTCGACTCTTAACCTTAATCGTTAGGGTGCCACTCCTCAACTCTTAACCTTAATCGTTAGGGTGCCACTCCTCAACTCTTAACCTTAATCGTTAGGGTGCCACTCCTCAACTCTTAACCTTAATCGTTAGGGTGCCACTCCTCGACTCTTAACCTTAATCGTTAGGGTGCCACTCCTCGACTCTTAACCTTAATCGTTAGGGTGCCACTCCTCAACTCTTAACCTTAATCGTTAGGGTGCCACTCCTCAACTCTTAACCTTAATCGTTAGGGTGCCACTCCTCGACTCTTAATCTTAATCGTTAGGGTGCCACTCCTCAACTCTTAACCTTAATCGTTAGGGTGCCACTCCTCAACTCTTAACCTTAATCGTTAGGGTGCCACTCCTCAACTCTTAACCTTAATCGTTAGGGTGCCACTCCTCGACTCTTAACCTTAATCGTTAGGGTGCCACTCCTCAACTCTTAACCTTAATCGTTAGGGTGCCACTCCTCAACTCTTAACCTTAATCGTTAGGGTGCCACTCCTCAACTCTTAACCTTAATCGTTAGGGTGCCACTCCTCAACTCTTAACCTTAATCGTTAGGGTGCCACTCCTCAACTCTTAACCTTAATCGTTAGGGTGCCACTCTTCTTGGAGAAGAAGAAAAGGGAAGATAAAGGGAAAGGGGAGGGGAGATGAGGAGGTGAGAGGAGGAGGGAGAGGAGAGGAGGAGGGGAGAGGAGGAGGGGAGAGGAGGAGGTGAGGGAGGTGAAAAGAAAGAAACTCCTCCAGACAAATCTTTGTCATTGGAAAAGGAGGAGACGGAAAGACGAAGGAGAGATGGAGAGACACAGGAGAGATGGAGAGACACAGGAGAGATGGAGAGACAAAGGAGAGATGGAGAGACAAAGGAGAGATGGAGAGACAAAGGAGAGATGGAGAGACAAAGGAGAGATGGAGAGAAAGGAGAGATGGTGAGACAAAGGAGAGATGGAGAGAGAGTGAGGGAAGAGAAAAACATGACCTTTAAAAAGTGCGTTCTACATACAACACAGGGAGGGAGTGAGGGAGGGGCGCAGAACGATCCATTCGGTCCTGTCGTTAGCCCCCGCTAACAATAGCCCATTGAAAGTGCCTGTCAGCACTCTGACTGGAGACCCTTCTGATCAAAGATTCATTGATCACCCCCCACCACAAACACCCCCTACCACACACACATGCACGCATACACACACCCTCCCCTCACTCACGCCGTCTCTCCATCCCTCCTTTGTCATCCGTTTCCACCTCTCCCAGACCCAGTCTGTAATACCTCCATGTTTCAAGCAGACCACCATAGTCCCTGAGCACAAGAACGCCAAGGTAGCCTGTCTAAATGACTTTCGCCCCGTAGCACTCACATCTGTAGCCATGTAATGTATTGAAAGGCTGGTCATGGCTCACATCGACACCATCATCCCAGACACCCTGGACCCACTACAATTCACATACCGCACCAACAGATCCACAGATGATGCAATCTCTATTGCACTCCACACTACCCTCTCTCACCTGGTCAAGAGGAATGCCTAAGTGAGAATGCTGTTCATTGACTACAGCTCAGCGTTCAACACCATAGTGCCCTCAAAGCTCATCACTAAGCTAAGGATCCTGGGACTAAACACCACCCTCTGCAACTGGATCCTGGACTTCCTGACGGGCCGCCCCCAGGTGGTGAGGGTAGGTAGCAACACATCTGCCACGCTGATCATGACTGCGTGGCCGCTCACGACTCCCAACACCATGAAGTTTTCCAGACGACACGGCGGTGGTAGGCCTGATCACCAACAACGATGAGTCAGACTATAGGGAGGAGATCAGAGACCTGCCAGTGTGGTGCCAGGACAACAACCTCTCCCTGAACGTCAGTAAGACAAAAGAGCTGTTTGTGGACTACATGAAACAGAGGGCAGAGCACGCCCCTATTCTCATCGACGGGGCTGTAGTGGGGCAGGTTGAGAGCTTAATGATCCTTGGTGTCCACATCACCATCAAACTAACATGGTCCAAACACACCAAGACAGTCGTGAAGAGGCCAGGACAAAACCTATTCCCCCTCAGGAGACTGAAAAGACTTGACATGGGTCAGCAGATCCTCCAAAGGTTCTACTTCTGCACCATCGAGAGTATCCTGACTGTTTGCATCACCGCCTGGTATGAAAACTGCTCAGCCTCCGACCACGAGGCACTACAGAGGGTAGTGCAAATGGCCAGTACATCACTGGGGCCAAGCTTCCTGCCATCCAGGACCTCTATACCAGGCGGTGTCAGAGGAAGGCCCTAAAAATTCTCAAAGACTCCAGCCACCCTAGTCATAGACTGTTCTCTCTGCTACTGCATGGCAAGCGGTACCAGAGCGCCAAGTCTAGGTCCAAGAGGCTCTAAACAGCTTCTACCCCCAAGTCATAAGACTCCTGAACATCTAGTCAAATGGTATGTATGATAGATTTATTTAAGAGAGTGGAGAGGGACCAGGGGGTGGGTTGACTTGAAAGTGCAGAGCTAAAGATGAGGGGTCGTTATTGAATGGGGCGACAGGCCGCCTTCACCCCCCCTCATCATCCTCCCCTTCCCCTACCCATCCTCCCCTGCCTCCCCCTCTGTACGGTAGTGTGACCTTGGCTTTGTGCACCCATTACACAATTCAGTGGCAGGGCCCAATCGAATCTGCTTCTGTCGATCAATATCCTATTAAAGCACCACACAAAAAAACGAGAATGAGAGAGAGAGAGAGAGAGAGAGAGAGAGAGACAGGGGGTGGAGGAAGGGAAGAGTGAGAGAGGGGGGGTAGAGGGAGGGAAGAGAGAGAGGAGGTAGAGGGAGGGAATAGAGAGAGAGGGGGTAGAGAGAGAGAAATGGGGGGTATAGAGAGAGAAGAGAGAGAAGAGGGGGTAGAGGGAGGGGAGAGTGAGAATGGGGGAGAGATGGAAAGAGAGAGGGGGTAGAGGAAGGGAAGAGAGAGAAGGAAGAGAGAAAGAGAGAGGGATGGGAGAGAGAGAGGCGTAGAGGGAGGTAAGAGAGAGAAAGTGGGGGGTAGAGGAAGGGTAGAGAGAGAGGGAGGGGGTAGAGGGAGGGAAGTGAGAGGGGGTAGAGGGAGGGTAGAGAGAGAGGGGGGCAGAGGGAGAGGGAGGGGGTAGAGGGAGGGAAGTGAGAGGGGGGGTAGAGGGAGGGAAGAGAGAGGGGGGGGTGTAGAGGGAGGGAAGAAAGAGGGGGGTAGAGGGAGGGAAGAGAGAGGAAGGGTAGAGAGAGAGGTGGGTAGAGGGAGGGTAGTGAGAGGGGGGGTAGAGGGAGGGTAGAGAGAGAGGGGGGTAGAGGGAGGGTAGAGAGGGGGGTAGAGGAAGGGATGAGAGGGGGGTAGAGGGAGTGATGAGAGGGGGGTAGAGGGAGGGATGAGGGGGGGGTAGAGGGAGGGATGAGGGGGGTAGAGGGAGGGATGAGAGGGGGGTAGAGGGAGGGATGAGAGGGGGGTAGAGGGAGGGATGAGAGGGGGGTAGAGGGAGGGATGAGAGGGGGGGTAGAGGGAGCGATGAGAGGGGTAGAGGGAGGGATGAGAGGGGGGTAGAGGGAGGGATGAGGGGGGTAGAGGGAGGGATGAGAGGGGGGTAGAGGGAGGGATGAGAGGGGGGTAGAGGGAGGGATGAGAGGGAGGGTAGAGGGAGGGATGAGAGGGGTAGAGGGAGGGATGAGAGGGGGGGTAGAGGGAGGGATGAGAGGGGGGTAGAGGGAGGGATGAGAGGGAGGGTAGAGGGAGGGATGAGAGGGGTAGAGGGAGGGATGAGGGGGGGGTAGAGGGAGGGATGAGAGGGGGGTAGAGGGAGGGATGAGGGGGTTAGAGATAGGGATGAGAGGGGGGTAGAGGGAGGGATGTAAGTCTTCTTAAACTTAGCTGTTATCTCTATGTTGTTTGTTTTATATATATTTTTGACGTTACTGTAATTGGTCTGTTCTCTTCTCTTCCCTATCAATTCAATTCAATTAAAGGGGCTTTATTGGCATGGGATACGTGTTAACATTGCCAAAGCAAGTGAAATAGATAATATACAAAAGTGAAATAAACATAAAGACAGTACAAAAGACATAAATAATACATATATATATATATATATATATATATATATATATATATATATACAGTATTGTAACAATGTACAAATGGTTAAAGTACACAAGGGAAAATAAATAAGCATAAATATGGGTTGTATTTACAATGGTGTTTGTTCTTCACTGGTTGCCCTTTTCTTGTGGCAACAGGTCATCTATCTCTGTCTCGTAGGTTTTATCCATCTGCTCAGCGGAGACAGTGGATCACTAGCTGCTCTATGCCAGTTTACTGGTTCTACTAGAAATTCCCAGTTAGAAGAGGTATCACTAGTTGGTCATGATTGTCACTCTGTATATCAGTTCCAGTTTGACCTGGCATGCTATAGACCATGCCAGGGGGTACCGCTTGGCACAGCCTGGCACAGAGCAACACACACCTAGGCCAGCAGTGCCCACCTCCATCTCATCTGCTTGTACGTTGGACACACGCACATGATTACACACACACTTACTCTTTCTCTGTGAATGGTTGGCATCGTGCTAGAATGGCACACACAGCACCCACGTCCAGGCGCATGCCCCCCTGGGATCACTCTAACCCACACACACACAGACCCCACGTCCAGGCGCATGCCCCCCTGGGATCACTATAACCCACACACACACAGACCCCACGTCCAGGGGCATGGCCCCGCTGGGATCACTCTAACCCATACACACACACACAGCACCCACGTCCAGGGGCATGGCCCCCCTGGGATCACTCTAACCCACACACACACAGCACCCACGTCCAGGGGCATGGCCCCCCTGGGATCACTCTAACCCACACACACACACAGACCCCGGGGCCCTGGCAAAGAAATACCCACAACAGATGACTGGGAAGAACGGGGAGCAAATGAATGAATAATGAAGGAGCACTCCTCCTGGCCTCTCCTCCTGGCCTCTCCTCCTGGTCTCTCCTCCTGGCCTCTCCTCCTGGCCTCTCCTC
>NC_092147.1:12949346-12991846 GCF_045791955.1 Oncorhynchus clarkii lewisi | reverse complement strand
AGAGAGAGAGAGAGAGAGAGAGAGAGAGAGAGAGAGAGAGAGAGAGAGAGAGAGAGAGAGAGAGAGAGAGAGAGAGAGAGAGAGAGACAGACAGACAGACAGACAGACAGACAGACAGACAGACAGACAGACAGACAGACAGACAGACAGACAGACAGACAGACAGACAGACAGACAGACAGACAGACAGACAGACAGACAGACAGACAGACAGACAGACAGACAGACAGACAGACAGACAGACAGACAGACAGACATATGTAGATTGAGACAATGCACTTTCTCTGCACAGCAATGTAGTTTGACGGATAGTGAGGGAGGGAGAAAGAGAGAAGGGCTCCATCAGAGAGAGAGAGAGATGAAGGCTCTGTCAGAAAGAGAAAATGACAGAGGGAGGGGAAGAGAAAGAAGGATCAATATTGGCCTGATAGCTACAGGCTTCATTTGGAATCGTCCAGGCAAAAAGCACTTGATAAAGCCCTTAAGAGGTAGAGACTGCAGATGACCTATATGATTGATTTCCATTCCAGTCAGACAGACTGCAGTGCTGGTCACTTCCCCCTCCCTACCTCTCCCTCTATTCTTCCCTCTCTCTATCCCGTAGATCCCTCTCTCTCACCTGTACAACGGAAGGGCTCCCAATTTAGGCCCCGCTTCTCTCTATCCTGCTCTGTATCCCCCTCTCATTCTACCCCTCTCTTTCTCTCTCTTTTCCTATTTCCTCTCATTTTCATCTCTTTGTACCTTCTTATCTCCCTCTGTCCCTCTCTTGCCTCCATCTCTTTCCTCCCTCCATCCCGCTAATCTTTCCTTCTATAACCCTCTCTCTCTCCTTCTCTCTCTCCATCCCCTCCCACCTTCCCTTCATCTCTTTATCCCTCTCTCCAGACCAGAGCTATAGGCTGAGTTACTGCAGCCCGGTGTCCAGGTTAGCTCTCTCACAAATGACTTACCCTATTAGCCATGCAAATGTACCCGCTGCTTTTCTGCCTGCCTCGTAAATAACACCGCCCAGCCACTTTGGATAAGGAAGGGAGGGAGGAAAGGAGGGAGGGTGTAGAGGGTGATTGAAAGAGGGAAAAAAGAGAGATGGCTTAGAAATTATACTGGCTCTCTTTTTGGGGGGGCAGGGGGGTTGAGTCTTCCAGGGTAACTTGACTACACGGAACCGTGTTTAATATATATATTTTTTGCCAGTTATCGGGAGAGGTGGGCGCCGCGTTGTGATGATGCATGCGCTATTGCGCTCTCTCCTCCCTCTCCTTTTCTGTCTCACTCCATTCCTCCATCCCTCTTTCTTTCTCTCCCTTTCTCTCCCAGTAGCAGTGTCCTCTCCCAATGTTAATTAGGAACACCATTACTGTGTCTGTCACAGCAGCCTCCTCCTCTCGTCCTCTCCTCCATTTGTTCTGCAGCAGTGACTCTCTTACCTCTTCCTCCTCCTCTCGTCCTCTCCTCCATTTGGTCTGCAGCAGTGACTCTCTTACCTCTTCCTCCTCCTCTCATTCTCTCCTCCATTTGGTCTGCAGCAGTGACTCTCTGACCTCTTCCTCCTCCTCTCGTCCTCTCCTCCATTTGTTCTGCAGCAGTGACTCTCTTACCTCTTCCTCCTCCTCTCATCCTCTCCTCCATTTGGTCTGCAGCAGTGACTCTCCTCTTACCTCTTCCTCCTCTTGTCCTCTCCTCCATTTGTTCTGCAGCAGTGTCTCTCTGACCTCTTCCTCCTCCTCTCGTCCTCTCCTCCATTTGGTCTGCAGCAGTGACTCTCCTCTTACCTCTTCCTCCTCTTGTCCTCTCCTCCATTTGTTCTGCTGCAGTGACTCTCTGACCTCTTCCTCCTCCTCTCGTCCTCTCCTCCATTTGTTCTGCTGCAGTGACTCTCTGACCTCTTCCTCCTCCTCTCGTCCTCTCCTCCATTTGTTCTGCAGCAGTGACTCTCTTACCTCTTCCTCCTCCTCTCATCCTCTCCTACATTTGGTCTGCAGCAGTGACTCTCTGACCTCTTCCTCCTCCTCTCGTCCTCTCCTTCATTTGGTCTGCAGCAGTGACTCTCTGACCTCTTCCTCCTCCTCTCGCCCTCTCCTCCATTTGTTCTGCAGCAGTGACTCTCTGACCTCTTCCTCCTCCTCTCGTCCTCTCCTCCATTTGTTCTGCAGCAGTGACTCTCTTACCTCTTCCTCCTCCTCTCATCCTCTCCTCCATTTGGTCTGCAGCAGTGACTCTCCTCTTACCTCTTCCTCCTCTCGTCCTCTCCTCCATTTGTTCTGCAGCAGTGACTCTCTGACCTCTTCCTCCTCCTCTCATCCTCTCCTCCATTTGTTCTGCTGCAGTGACTCTCTTACCTCTTCCTCCTCCTCTCATCCTCTCCTCCATTTGTTCTGCAGCAGTGACTCTCTGACCTCTTCCTCCTCCTCTCGTCCTCTCCTCCATTTGTTCTGCAGCAGTGACTCTCCTCTGACCTCTTCCTCCTCCTCTTGTCCTCTCCTCCATTTGGTCTGCAGCAGTGACTCTCCTCTGACCTCTTCCTCCTCCTCTCATCCTCCCCTCCATTTGGTCTGCAGCAGTGACTCTCCTCTGACCTCTTCCTCCTCCTCTCATCCTCCCCTCCATTTGGTCTGCAGCAGTGACTCTCTGACCTCTTCCTCCTCTCGTCCTCTCCTCCATTTGTTCTGCAGCAGTGACTCTCTTACCTCTTCCTCCTCCTCTCATCCTCTCCTCCATTTGTTCTGCAGCAGTGACTCTCTGACCTCTTCCTCCTCCTCTCGTCCTCTCCTCCATTTGGTCTGCAGCAGTGACTCTCTGACCTCTTCCTCCTCCTCTTGTCCTCTCCTCCATTTGGTCTGCAGCAGTGACTCTCCTCTGACCTCTTCCTCCTCCTCTCATCCTCCCCTCCATTTGGTCTGCAGCAGTGACTCTCCTCTGACCTCTTCCTCCTCCTCTCATCCTCCCCTCCATATGGTCTGCAGCAGTGACTCTCTGACCTCTTCCTCCTCCTCTTGGCCTCTCCTCCATTTGGTCTGCAGCAGTGACTCTCTGACCTCTTCCTCCTCCTCTTGTCCTCTCCTCTATTTGGTCTGCAGCAGTGACTCTCCTCTGACCTCTTCCTCCTCCTTCTCCTCCTCTCCCTCCTCCCCGCCACATCACGTTTGTGCTGTCCTCATCAAAAATAGTGGTCCCCGTCACCGTGAATATAAAGAGGCACCAACGGCCTTTATGGACTGGATGACAAAAGGCGCCAGCTAGTCCCACAGTGACAACACACACACACACACACACACACAAGCAAGCAAGCAGGTAGCGGGAAGGGAAACCTTTTAAGTCAGACACCTAAGGGCAACAAGGTGAACGAGGTACCGGGTGCATCTAAAGTGGCTCCCTCTCATCTCCTATCCTCTCCTCTTATCTCCTCTCCTCTTATCTCCTCTCCTCTTGTCTCCTCTCCTCTTATCTCCTCTCCTCTTGTCTCCTCTCCTCTTATCTCATCTCCTCTTGTCTCCTCTTATCTCCTCTCGTCTTGTCTCCTCTTATCTCCTCTCGTCTTGTCTCCTCTCCTCTTATCTCCTCTCCTCTTGTCTCCTCTCCTCTTATCTCATCTCCTCTTGTCTCCTCTCCTCTTGTCTCCTCTCCTCTTGTCTCCTCTCGTCTTGTCTCCTCTCATCTTATCTCCTCTCCTCTTGTCTCCTCTCATCTTGTCTCCTCTCATCTTATCTCCTCTCGTCTTGTCTCCTCTCCTCTTATCTCCTCTCCTCTTGTCTCCTCTCCTCTTGTCTCCTCTCCTCTTGTCTCCTCTTATCTCCTCTCGTCTTGTTTCCTCTCCTCTTATCTCCTCTCCTCTTGTCTCCTCTCCTCTTGTCTCCTCTCCTCTTGTCTCCTCTCCTCTTGTCTCCTCTTATCTCCTCTTGTCTTGTCTCATCTCCTCTCCTCTTGTCTCCTCTCCTCTTGTCTTCTCTCCTCTTGTCTCCTCTCCTCTTGTCTCCTCTTATCTCCTCTCGTCTTGTCTCCTCTCCTCTTGTCTCCTCTTATCTCCTCTCGTCTTGTCTCCTCTCCTCTTGTCTCCTCTTATCTCCTCTCGTCTTGTCTCCTCTCCTCTTGTCTCCTCTCCTCTTGTCTCCTCTCCTCTTGTCTCCTCTTGTCTCCTCTCGTCTTGTCTCCTCTCGTCTTGTCTCCTCTCGTCTTGTCTCCTATTGTCTTGTCTCCTCTCGTCTTGTCTCCTCTCCTCTTGTCTCCTCTTATCTCCTCTCGTCTTGTCTCCTCTCCTTTTATCTCCTCTCGTCTTGTCTCCTCTCCTCTTATCTCCTCTCGTCTTGTCTCCTCTCCTCTTATCTCCTCTCCTCTTGTCTCCTCTCCTCTTATATCCTCTTCTCTTGTCTCCTCTCCTCTTGTCTCCTCTCATCTTATCTCCTCTCGTCTTGTCTCCTCTCATCTTATCTCCTCTCCTCTTGTCTCCTCTCCTCTTGTCTCCTCTCATCTTATCTCCTCTCGTCTTGTCTCCTCTCTTCTGCAGGTGAAAGTAGAGAGGAGATGAGACATGGAGAGGACACAAGGAGAGGAGGGCCACTTATTGAGATGCACACTATGTGGTAGTTTAATAAATGGTAACACCTAATGTTCTTGTTCTCTCTCCTTGTTCTCTCCCTCCCTCTCTCTCTCTCTCTCTCTCTCTCTCTCTCTCTCTCTCTCTCTTTTTCTCTAGCCCCCATCGCAGCTGGGACGGGTCCTAACTTCTCGCTGGCTGACCTGGACAGCTCCTCCTACTACAGCATGAGCCCTGGGGCAATGAGGCGACCCTTACCCAGCACCTCTTCCAGCAGGTACACACACACACACACACACACACACACACACACACACACACACACACACACACACACATATATATAAACACACACACACACACAAATAAACACACACACATATTAACACACACACACACACATATAAACACATACACACACACATATATAAACACACACACACACACACACACAAACACACATATAAACACACACACACACACACATATAAACACACACACACACACACACACACACATATAAACAAACACACACACACACAGACATATAAACACACACACACACACACACACACACACACACACACACACATACACACATATATTAACACACACACATATAAACACACACACACACACACATAAACACACACACATATAAACACACACACACACGCGCACACACATACACACACACACACGCGCACACACATATAAACACACACACACACACATAAAAATACACACACACACACATATATAAACACACACACATATAAACACACACACATAAACACACACACACAGAAAGAGAGAGGCACACACAGAGACAGGCACGTACAGCTGCATACACACACACACATACACACACACACACACACACACACACACACACACACACACACACACTCACTCACTCGCTCATTCCCATAGTAAAACCCTAGTCACCCCACAGTGTGTATTTGTGCATATGTGCATTCATACTAATGTGTGTGTTTAGGAGAGTATTTGTGTGTTTCTCTCAAACACATTCTGACTCGCCCTACTACCCCGGAGACAGCCCACGCACCAGGTTGAAAGAGCAGCTTTACACACAGCGCTGCGAGGCACTACTCACTGAACTGAACCAACCCACCATCTCCTGTTCCATACTCACATAATGAAGGCACATGGCCCGGAATCCTCTCTAATGTAACGTGTTGCATTCAGATGTCGGATCTTAACTTGATCACTCTTTTGACTGGCTGAAAATGAGCAGTTCTCTTTCTCTCCATCTAAAATAATGTTGTCTCTCGCTCAAACGCTATAGGCCAAGGTCCTATTACTGAAACATTCAAATGTACAACAACGTCATATACTTTTTTACAAAGGCGACATGCAGCCATATAGATCACCGACCATCATTTTATATACAGTGGGGAGAACAAGTATTTGATACACTGCCGATTTTGCAGGTTTTC
This sequence comes from Oncorhynchus clarkii lewisi, assembly GCF_045791955.1. Lineage (NCBI taxonomy): Eukaryota > Metazoa > Chordata > Actinopteri > Salmoniformes > Salmonidae > Oncorhynchus > Oncorhynchus clarkii. The sequence goes on along the minus strand of NC_092147.1, from coordinate 12,985,852 downwards.
CTACTTACAAAGCATGTAGAGGTCTGTAATTTTTATCATAGGTACACTTCAACTGTGAGAGACGGAATCTAAATCTACAAAAATCCAGAAAATCACAATGTATGATTTTTAAGTAATTAATTTGCATTTTATTGCATGGCATAAGTATTTGATCACCTACCAACCAGTAAGAATTCCGGCTCTCACAGACCTGTTAGTTTTTCTTTAAGAAGCCCTCCTGTTCTCCACTCATTATCTGTATTAACTGCACCTGTTTGAACTCGTTACCTGTATAAAATACACCTGTCCACACACCCAATCAAACAGACTCCAACCTCTCCACAATGGCCAAGACCAGAGAGCTGTGTAAGGACATCAGGGATAAAATTGTAGACCTGCACAAGGCTGGGATGGGCTACAGGACAATAGGCAAGCAGCTTGGTGAGAAGGCAACAACTGTTGGCGCAATTATTAGAAAATGGAAGAAGTTCAAGATGACAGTCAATCACCCTCGGTCTGGGGCTCCATGCAAGATCTCACCTCGTGGGGCATCAATGATCATGAGGAAGGTAAGGGATCAGCCCAGAACTACACGGCAGGACCTGGTCAATGACCTGAAGAGAGCTGGGACCACAGTCTCAAAGAAAACCATTAGTAACACACTACGCCGTCATGGATTAAAATCCTGCAGCGCACGCAAGGTCCCCTTGCTCAAGCCAGCGCATGTCCAGGCCCATCTGAAGTTTGCCAATGACCATCTGGATGATCCAGAGGAGGAATGGGAGAAGGTCGTGTGGTCTGATGAGAAAAAAATAGAGCTTTTTGGTCTAAACTCCACTCACCGTGTTTGGAGGAAGAAGAAAGATGAGTACAACCCCAAGAACACCATCCCAACCGTGAAGCATGGAGGTGGAAACATCATTATTTGTGGATGCTTTTCTGCAAAGGGGACAGGACGACTGCACCGTATTGAGGGGAGGATGGATGGGGTCATGTATCGTGAGATCTTGGCCAACAACCTTCTTCCCTCAGTAAGAGCATTGAAGATGGGTCGTGGCTGGGTCTTCCAGCATGACAACGACCCGAAACACACAGCCAGGGCAACTAAGGAGTGGCTCCGTAAGAAGCATCTGGAGTGGCCTAGCCAGTCTCCAGACCTGAACCCAATAGAAAATCTTTGGCGGGAGCTGAAAGTCCGTATTGCCCAGCGACAGCCCAGAAACCTGAAGGATCTGGAGAAGATCTGTAAGGAGGAGTGGGCCAAAATCCCTGCTGCAGTGTGTGCAAACCTGGTCAAGAACTACAGGAAACGTATGATCTCTGTAATTGCAAACAAAGGTTTCTGTACCAAATATTAAGTTCTGCTTTTCTGATGTATCAAATACATATGGCATGCAATAAAATACAAATTAATTACTTAAAAATCATACAATGTGATTTTCTGGATTTTTGTTTTATATTCAGTCTCTCACAGTTGAAGTGTACCTATGATAAAAATTACAGACCTCTACATACTTTGTAAGTAGGAAAACCTGCAAAATCAGCAGTGTATCAAATACTTGTTCTCCCCACTGTAGCTCAATAAGACAAGACAGATATCGGCCTCCACTGGGCTACAAGTGTATCCTTAACTCACGGTTAGTTAGGGCACATACAGTCCTAGCATGTCGGCGTGGGTTTGATTCCGGCCTATGCCCTTTTGACACAAATATTTTGATCCCCTGATTGACTTGATGTAGTTACACATTTAAAATATGGACAGTCCAGGATTATTTTCCCCCTGATGTTGATAGGAAATGACCAGACACTGATGTTGATAGGAAATGACCAGACACTGATGTTGATAGGAAATGACCAGACACTGATGTTGATAGGAAATGACCAGACACTGATGTTGATAGGAAATGACCAGACACTGATGTTGATAGGAAATGACCAGACACTGATGTTGATAGGAAATGACCAGACACTGTTGTTGATAGGAAATTACCAGACACTGATGTTGATAGGAAATGGCCAGACACTGATGTTGATAGGAAATGACCAGACACTGTTGTTGATAGGAAATGACCAGACACTGATGTTGATAGGAAATGACCAGACACTGATGTTGATAGGAAATGACCAGACACTGATGTTGATAGGAAATGACCAGACACTGATGTTGATAGGAAATGACCAGACACTGATGTTGATAGGAAATGACCAGACACTGATGTTGATAGGAAATGACCAGACACTGATGTTGATAGGAAATGACCAGACACTGTTGGATAAACAGGAAGTAAATAAAACAATAAGCCAGTACACCAACATCAGTTTCATACAAAATGATTTTCCAGTACTGGGCTAGAAGTCGTGATGCTTGGAGCCTAACGTGCTGCTCAGACCACTGCACTAGTTCACAATTATCTAGGAAGCCCTGAGACTAGTGGATGGTATGAGGTGGGATGGTTTGCAGGGCCTTCCCCAAACCATAGCCCCCTCGGGACGGCACTGCATTGTATAGCGACAAACACCGCATCCAGCTGCTCCCTGGCGACAATTATACATGAAATATCTATTCAAATTATTTTCCTCCTGCGACGGAATGGGTCATATTAAGATCCGACTTCTGTACACACATATTCTGTGCTATGGTTAAACTTGCACATGTTAAATACGCATGTGTTTGCATATCAAACCAAATCAAATCAAATGTTATTTGTCACATAGCCAAATATAACAGGTGTAGACCTTAACGTGAAATGCTTAAGAAAATGACATAATAGCGAGGCTATATACAGGGGGTACTGGTACTGAGTCAATGTGCGGGGGTACAGGTTAGTTGAGGTAATTTGTAAAGTGACTATGCATAGATAATAAACAGCGAGTAGCAGCAGTGTAAAAACAATGTAAATAGTCCGGGTGGCCATTTGATGAATTGTTCAGCAGTCTTATGGCTTGGTTCTAGACTTGGCGCTCCGGTACCGCTTTCCGTGCAGTAGCAGAGAGAACAGTCTATGATTTGGGTGACTGGAGTCTGACAATTTTATAGGCCTTCCTCTGACACCGTCTAGTATGTGTGTGTGTTATGCACGTGTGTGTGTGCAAGAGCATGTGTACCCATACACACATTTGTGCGTGTGTACGTCTCCACATATCCAAGTCTGTGTGTAAGCTCACATACACCACCAGCCTCCCTCTCTCCGGTCAACCTTCGTTCCTGTCAAAGCAAACAGGTCTGAACAAGAAGGCAGTGTGTGGACACGCTCGGCCCTAATTACGTGATTACCAGGAAAGCTTACCAGCAGACATCACGTTCACAAATAAATGTCAGAACCAACGGCCAGGGAAATAACTCACTGGTCTAAGGGTGCATCCCAAGTGGAACACTGTTACCTATATAGTGCACTACTTCTAACCAGAGCCCGTATTGGCCCTGGTCAAAAGTAGTGCACTATAATGGGAATTAGGGTGCCATTTGGGACCTACTCTTAGCCTCACTAACATAGACAGATATACTGTACGCACACCAGCACCAAACCACAGTCCGTCTTTGACTGGGGGGAGAGCTTCAGTGTTTGACTGGGGGACAGCTTCAGTGTTTGACTGGGGGGACAGCTTCAGTGTTTGACTGGGGGGGCAGCTTCAGTGTTTGACTGGGGGGGCAGCTTCAGTGTTTGACTGGGGGACAGCTTCAGTGTTTGACTGGGGGGACAGCTTCAGTGTTTGACTGGGGGGACAGCTTCAGTGGGACTGGGGGAGAGCTTCAGTGTTTGACTGGGGGGACAGCCTCAGTGTTTGACTGTGGGGAGAGCTTCAGTGTTTGACTGGGGGGACAGCCTCAGTGTGTGGCTAGGGGGGGGGGGGGGGCAGCTTCAGTGTGTGACTGGGGGGGACAGCTTCAGTGTTTGACTGGGGGAGAGCTTCAGTGTTTGACTGGGGGGGGGGGGGGGGCAGCTTCAGTGTTTGACTGGGGGAGAGCTTCAGTGTTTGACTGGGGGGGGGGGGGACAGCTTCAGTGTTTGACTAGGGGAGAGCTTCAGTGTTTGACTGGGGGGACAGCCTCAGTGTTTGACTGAGGGGACAGCCTCAGTGTGTGGCTGGGGGGGGGGGGGGGGGGGGCAGCTTCAGTGTGTGACTGGGGGGGACAGCTTCAGTGTTTGACTGGGGGGACAGCCTCAGTGTGTGGCTGGGGGGTGTGGGGGGGGCAGCTTCAGTGTTTGACTGGGGGGGAGGGACAGCTTCAGTGTTTGACTGGCTCCAGGTGGAACCACATGGAGACTAGACAGCAAGTTTGAATCAAACTGAATATAGGATTTCTGAACATTGAAAATGACAGATACATTTCTGTAGATTGTTCTTTGTATAGCACTTAAAACATCATTTAACTATCAGACATTAACCCTGGTCTCTGTGTGTGTGTGTGTGTGTCCATCTGTCCATGTGTGTGTCCCCGTCCAGCTCGGCCAAGAGGATCAAGTGTATGGAGGACGAGGTGGACAGTCCAGGAGAAGAGTCCTACTATCCAGGTCAAGGGCGCTCCCCGGGCAGCGGCAGCCAGGCCAGCAGCTGGCACGAAGTGGAAACTGGTACGTACTGCTGTAAACTGCTAACCGACCTACCCGACTGGTGCCAACACTCCTGTAACACCCGCTTACCCTGTCCCTGATACTCTCCCTACTCTTAGCACTGTGACTGAACACAGCTTTTCTTCTCTGCTAGAGACATATAGTATGTTTGGGGAGGAAGTGGACTGACAGGAGAGTGTGTGTGGGAACGTGTGTGTCAAGAGTGAGAATGCAGGGTTGTTTGCGTGCGTGACTGGTAAAAATGCGTGTATGTGTGTGTTCCACACCCTGTATCCTGTACATATGTATGACAGGATGTGTATGTGTGTGTGTGTATATACCCCTCTGTGTGTCAATGTTTGTCACGTGCTTGTGTTTGTGTGTGTGTATGTGTGTGTGTCATTCCGCAATGCCTTAGGCTGGTGGGCTGTAAATCCCTCAGGGTCCTCCTCCCGTGTTTCAGTGGCTTCACTCTGTAACACACTCTGTAACACATACTGTTCCTCTATGCCTCCCCGTATCTACTCACCTTTTCCACTCTCTGCTCCCCTTCTTATTTATACTGAACTAAAATAGAAATGCAACATGCAACGATTTCAAAGATTTTACTGAGTTACAGTTCATATGAGGAAATCAGTCAATTTAAATAAATTCATTATTCCCTAATCTATGCATTTCAGATGACTGGGAATATAGATGGTCACAGATACCTTAAAAAAACAGGTAGAGGTGTGGATCAGATAACCAATCAGTATCTGGTGTGACCACCATTTGTCTCATGCAGCGCGACACATCTCATACGCATAGAGTTGATCAGGCTGTTGATTGTGACCAGTGGAATGTTGTTTCACTCTTTAATGGCTGTGCGAAGTTGCTGGATATTGTCGGGAACTGGAACACACTGTTGTACACATCGATCCAGAGCATCCCAAACATGCTCAATGGCTATCATGTCTGGTGAATATGCAGGCCAAGGAAGAACTGGGACATTTTCAGCTTCCATTCAATTGTGTTCGTTGTCCGTAGCTTGGGGCACTCTGTTCACAACGTTGACATCAGCAAACCGCTCGCCCACACAACACCATACTACACGTGCTCTGCGGTTGTGAAGCCAGTTGGACGTACTGCCAAATTCTCTAAAATGACAGAGGCAGCTTATGGAAGAGAAATTAACATTAAATTATCTGGCAACAGCTCTGGTGGGTGTTCCTGCAGTCAGCATGCCAACTGCACGCTCCCTCAAAAGTTGAGACATCTGTGGCATTGTGTTGTGACAAAACTGCACATTTTAAAGTGGCCAGCACAAGGTGCACCTGTGTAATGACCATGCTGTTTAATCAGCTTCTTGATATGCCACACCTTGTACACAACATTTGAGAGAAATAAGCTGTTTGTGCATCTGGAACATTTCTGGGATGTTTTATTTCAGCTCATGAAACATGGGACACTTTACATGTTGCGTTTATATTTTGGTTCCGTGTAAATACAGAATATATATATGAAAATATATATGAATAATATATATATATATTGGTTCGGCGTACACAGTATATACATATATATATATATACATATACATATACATATATATACAGTGCCTTGCGCCCAATTTTTCAGTTTTTGATTTGTTAAAAAAAAAGCCTGAAATGTGGCAAAAGGTCGCAAAGTTCAAGGGGGCCAAATACTTTCGCAAGGCACTGTATATATATATTCATATACACAGTACCCGTCAAAAGTTTGGACACACCTACTCATTCCAGTGTTTTTCTTTATTTTTACTATTTTCTACATAATAGTGAAGACATTAAAAACTAAGAAATAACAAATATGGAATCATGTAGTAACCAAAAAAAGTGTTCATTAAATCAAAATATATTTTATATTTGAGATTCTTCAAAGTAGCCACCCTTTGCCTTGATGACAGCTTTTCACACTCTTGCCATTCTCTCAACCAGCTTCCAACAGTCTTGAAGGATTTCCCACATATGTTGAGCACTTGTTGGCTGCTTGTTTCTTCACTCTGCTTTCCAACTCATCCCAAACCGTCTCAATTGGGTTGAGGGCAGGTGATTGTGGAGGCCAGTACATCTGATGCAGCACTCCATCACTCTACTTCTTGGTGAAATAGCCCTTAGACAGCCTGGAGGTGAGTTGGGTCATTGTCATGTTGAAAATCAAATTATAGTCCCACTATGCGCAAAACAGATGGGATGGCATATAAAATGCTGTGGTTGCCATGCTAGTTCAGTGTGCCTTGAATTCTAAATAAATCACAGACAGTGTCACCAGCAAAGCACTATCACACCACTTCCTCCAAGCTTCACAGTGGGAACTACAAATGCAGGGATCATCCGTTCACCTACTCTGCATGTCACAAAGACATGGCGGTTGGAACCAAAAATCGTTGTCCGTTAGTAGTGGTTTCTTTGTAGAAGTTCGACCATGGAGGCCTGATTCAACCAGTCTCCTCTGAACAGTTGATGTTGAGACCTGTCTGTTACTTGAACTATGTGAAGAATTTATTTGGTCTCCAATTTCTGAGGTGCAGTAAACTCTAATGAACTTATCCTCTGCAGCAGAGTTAACTCTGGGTCTTCCTTTCCTGTAGCAGTCCTCATGAGAGCCAGTTTCATCATAGCGCTTCATGGTTTTTGCAACTGCATTTGAAGAAACTTTGAAAATTCTTGTAATTTTCCGCATTGACCTTCATGCTTACAGTAATGATGGACTGTCATTTCTCTTTGCTTATTTGAGCTGTTTTTGCCATAAAATGGACTTGGTCTTTTAGCAAATAGGGCTATCTTCTGTATACCACCCCTACCTTGTCACAACACAACTGATTGGCTCAAACACATTAAGAAGGAAAGAAATTCCACAAATTAACTTTTAACAAGACGCACCTGTTAATTGAAATGCATTCCAGGTGACTACCTCATGAAGCTGATTGAGAGAATGCCAAGAGTGTGCAAAGGGTGACTACTTTGAAGAATTTAAAATATATTTTGATTTGTTTCACACTTTTTTGTTTAATACATGATTCCATTTATTACATGATTCCATTCCTGAATCCAAGAGGGCGTAGCAGTCAGACGTCTTTGTCTTGTCTCGTCCCATGTATATATTTTTCCTAAACCTCAACTTCAAAATACTCCCCTCACCCAATGTGGTGTGGATCTGTTTTTTTTTCCTAAAGTATTTCTATTTACCTTCAAACTGGAATACCTCAACTGTAGCTAACTAGCTACCAGCTATCGGTCAGCTAACCACTGCTAGCGGTCATCAGCTAACCTTTAGCTCGGAAAGCTCTCGCCAGTTCGTACAACGCGTTTCAAACCAGAGCATACCGGACCTATTTTTCTCTCCATATCCCTGGATTCCTACCACAAACTCTGAACCTTTTCATCTGGATCATCACAACTAGCTAACCGCAACCCGGGTTGACTACTCCTGGCTAACGTTTCCGTCCCGGAGCTAGCACCAACTAGCCTGGGGCTAGCCCATGCTAGACCCATCACCCGGCTCACTCCTGGGCTACAATATCTGGACCCCTTCTACTACCGGTACGGGGCACGGAACCCCACCGATCCTCTACGACTGGAATACCGACATAATCTGCCCGAGGATTCTAACAGGCCCCTCAGGCGCAATGCCCGCTGAAGGCACATTCTGCTAACCTGCTAGGCCTGCTAGCTACCTAGAGCTACTTGGAACCCTATTAACTCCACGACTGGTCTATCGACGTCACCGTATGAAGTGGCAAAAACAGACTTACCCCCATCGCGGATTTACCCCCAAAGGCTAAATTGCTAGCCCCGGTCTGCTAAATGCTAGCTTGCCAGCCCCGGTCTGCTAACTGCTAGCTTGTTTAGCCCCGTCCTACTAACTGTTAGTGTGTTAGCATCCGCCTGCTAACTGTCTGAATCGCCGTGTTCCCATTCAGCCCAATCACTCACTGGACCAATATGTTCACTTGGCTACGCATGCCTCTTTCTAATATCAATATGCCTCGTCCATTACTGTCCTGGTTAGTGATTACTGTCTTATTTCACTGTAGATCCTCTAGCCCTGCTCAGTACGCCTTAACCAACCATGTTCTCCCACCTCCTACATATGTAATGACATCACCTGGTTTAAACATCTCTTTATATCATTATATCTCTCTCATCATTACTCAATGCCTAGGTTTACCTCCAATGTACTCACATCCTACCTTACCTTTGTCTGTACACTATGCCTTGAATCTATGCTATCGTGCCCACAAACCTGCTCATTTTACTCTCTGTTCCGAACGTGCTAGACGTCCAGTTCTTATAGCCTTTAGCCGTACCCTTATCCTACTTCTCCTTTTTCCTCTGGTGATGTAGAGGTTAATCCAGGTCCTGCAGTGCCTAGCCTCACTCCCACTTCCCAGGTGCTCTCATTTGTTGACTTCTGTAACCGTAAAAGCCTTGGTTTCATGCATGTTAACATTAGAAGCCTACTCCCTAAGTTTGTTTTACTCACTGCTTTAGCACACTCTGCTAACCCGGATGTCTTAGCCGTGTCTGAATCCTGGCTTAGGAAAACCACCAAAAACCATGAAATCTCCATTGCTCACAATAACATTTTCTGCCAAGATAGACCTGCCAAAGGGGCGGGTGTTGCAATCTACTGCAAAGATAGCCTGCAGAATTCTGTATTACTATCTATGTCTGTACCCAAACAATTCAAGCTTCTACTTCTAAAAATTCACCTTTCCAGAAACAAGTCTCTCACTGTTGCCTCTTGCTATAGACCTCCCTCTGCCCCCAGCTGTACCCTCGACACCATATGTGAATTGATTGCCCCCCATCTATCTTCTGAGCTCGTGCTACTAGGTGACCTAAACTGGGACATGCTTAACACCCCAGCCATCCTACAATCCAAGCTTGATGCCCACACAAATTATCAATGAACCTACCAGGTATAACTCCAGATCCGTAAACACGGACACCCTCATAGATGTCATCCTAACTAACTCGCCCTCCAAATACACCTCTGCTGTTTTCAATCAAGATCTCAGCAATCACTGCCTCATTGCCTGCATCCGTAATGGGTCTGCAACCAAACAACCAGCCCTCATCACTGTCAAACGCTCCCTAAAACACTTCTGCGAGCAGGCCTTTCTAATCGACCTGGCCCGGGTATCCTGGAATGTCATTAACCTCATCCCGTCAGTAGATGATGCCTGGCTATTCTTTAAAAGTGCCTTCCTCACCATCTTAAATAAGCATGCCCCATTCAAAAAATGTAGAACTAGGAATAGATATAGACCTTGGTTCACTCCAGACCTGTCTGCCCTTGACCAGCACAAAACCATCCTGTGGCGTTCTGCATTAGCATCGAACAGCCCCCGTGATATGCAACTTTTCAGGGAAGTTAGGAACAACTATACACAGGCAGTTAGGAAAGCTAAGGCTAGCTTTTTCAAACAGAAATTTGCATTCTGTAGTACTAACTCAAAACAGTTCTGGGACGCTGTAAAGTCCATGGAGAATAAGAGCACCTCCTCCCAGCTGCCCACTGCACTGAGGCTATGAAACGCTGTCACCACTGATAAATCCACTATAATTGAGAATTTCAATAAGCATTTCTCTACGGCTGGCCATGCTTTCCACCTGGCTAACCCTACCCCGGTCAACTGCCCGGCACCCTCCACAGAAACCCGCCAAAGCCCCCACCATTTCTCCTTTACCCAAATCCAGATAGCTGATGTTCTGAAAGAGCTGCAAAATCTGAACCCCTACAAATCAGCCGGGCTAGACAATCTGGACCCTCTCTTTCTAAAATGTTCTGCCGAAATTGTTGCAGCCCCTATTAATAGCCTGTTCAACCTCTCTTTCGTATCGTATGAGATTCCCAAAGATTGGAAAGCTGCCGAGGTCATCCCCCTCTTCAAAGGGGGAGACACTCTAGACCCAAACTGCTACAGACCTACAGTGCCTTGCGAAAGTATTCAGCCCCCCTGAACTTTGCGACCTTTTGCCACATTTCAGGCTTCAAACATAAAGATATAAAACTGTATTTTTTTGTGAAGAATCAACAACAAGTGGGACACAATCATGAAGTGGAACGACATTTATTGGATATTTCAAACTTTTTTAACAAATCAAAAACTGAAAAATTGGGCGTGCAAAATTATTCAGCCCCTTTACTTTCAGTGCAGCAAACTCTCTCCAGAAGTTCAGTGAGGATCTCTGGATGATCCAATGTTGACCTAAATGACTAATGATGATAAATACAATCCATCTGTGTGTAATCAAGTCTCCGTATAAATGCACCTGCACTGTGATAGTCTCAGAGGTCCGTTAAAAGCGCAGAGAGCATCATGAAGAACAAGGAACACACCAGGCAGGTCCGAGATACTGTTGTGAAGAAGTTTAAAGCCGGATTTGGATACAAAAATATTTCCCAAGCTTTAAACATCCCAAGGAGCACTGTGCAAGCGATAATATTGAAATGGAAGGAGTATCAGACCACTGCAAATCTACCAAGACCTGGCCGTCCCTCTAAACTTTCAGCTCATACAAGGAGAAGACTGATCAGAGATGCAGCCAAGAGGTCCATGATAACTCTGGATGAACTGCAGGGATCTACAGCTGAGGTGGGAGACTCTGTCCATAGGACAACAATCAGTCGTATATTGCACAAATCTGGCCTTCATGGAAGAGTGGCAAGAAGAAAGCCATTTCTTAAAGATATCCATAAAAAGTGTTGTTTAAAGTTTGCCACAAGCCACCTGGGAGACACACCAAACATGTGGAAGAAGGTGCTCTGGTCAGATGAAACCAAAATGGAACTTTTTGGCAACAATGCAAAACATTATGTTTGGCGTAAAAGCAACACAGCTCATCACCCTGAACACACCATCCCCACTGTCAAACATGGTGGTGGCAGCGTCATGGTTTGGGCCTGCTTTTCTTCAGCAGGGACAGGGAAGATGGTTAAAATTGATGTGAAGATGGACCATTCTGGAAGAAAACCTGATGGAGTCTGCAAAAGACCTGAGACTGGGACGGAGATTTCTCTTCCAACAAGACAATGATCCAAAACATAAAGCAAAATCTACAATGGAATGGTTCAAAAATAAACATATCCAGGTGTTAGAATGGCCAAGTCAAAGTCCAGACCTGAATCCAATCGAGAATCTGTGGAAAGAACTGAAAACTGCTGTTCACAAATGCTCTCCATCCAACCTCACTGAGCTCGAGCTGTTTTGCAAGGAGGAATGGGAAAAAAATTCAGTCTCTCGATGATAGAGACATACCCCAAGCGACTTACAGCTGTAATCGCAGCAAAAGGTGGCGCTACAAAGTATTAACTTAAGGGGGCTGAATAATTTTGCACGCCCAATTTTTCAGTTTTTGATTTGTTAAAAAAGTTTGAAATATCCAATAAATGTCGATCCACTTCATGATTGTGTCCCACTTGTTGTTGATTCTTCACAAAAAAATACAGTTTTATATCTTTATGTTTGAAGCCTGAAATGTGGCAAAAGGTCGCAAAGTTCAAGGGGGCCGAATACTTTCGCAAGGCACTGTATATATATATATATATATACATATATATATATATATATATATATATATACATATATATATATATATATATATATCCTCTTCTTATAGCCTTACAGTGCAGAGAGAGAACACATAAGGAGAGAATAGACACACAGCTTTCTCCATCGCAGACAATGTCACAGTAGAACGCTCCTTATTCTCCTAATAAAAAGGCAATGCTTTTACAGAGCACACCTTAGGCCTTATACCTTACAGGTAGACGACAGGAGTGTGTGTCCGTGTGTGTGTGAGCCTGTGAGTGTGTGTGTGGAGGGGGAGTGTTTGTTTTCTTTAAAGAGGAGAGGGTGGAGTTGCCAGTGACTCGGAGAAGAGGCCCACCTATAGGATAAGGGGACGGGCAAGGGTGTGTTTGTTTCCGTGATATGAGTGAGTGTGTGTGTGTGTGTGTGTGTGTGTGTGTGTGTGTGTGTGTGTGTGTGTGTGTGTGTGTGTGTTTCTGTTTCATATTCCCAGAGTTTAGGAATAAGACATGATGTCAGTGAGAGCATCTCCATGAGGTAAACAGGCTGTGTGGGTATGTTTGTGTACAGAGTGAGTGTGTGTGCACGTATGCTTTTGTGAATGGGGGTGTTTGCTGTTGTATGTGTGTGTGTGTGTGTGTGTGTGTGTGTGTGTGTGTGTGTGTGTGTGTGTGTGTGTGTGTGTGTGTGTGTGTGTGTGTGTGTGTGTGTGTGTGTGTGTTTCTGTTTCATATTCCCAGAGTTTAGGAATAAGACATGATGTCAGTGAGAGCATCTCCATGAGGTCAACAGGCTGTGTGGGTATGTTTGTGTACAGAGTGAGTGTGTGTGCACGTATGCTTTTGTGAATGGGGGTGTTTGCTGTTGTATGTATGCGCGTGTGTGTGTGTGTGTGTGTGTGTGTGTGTGTGTGTGTGTGTGTGTGCGTGTGTGCGTGTGCGTGTGTGTGTGTGTGTGTGTGTGTGTGTGTGTGTGTGTGTGTGTGTATTTGTGATTGCCTGTGTAACGTGACCCCGGCCCTGTTCCACCCTTATGGGAACGGAACATGCTTTATTGATGAGGTAATGCTCCATTTTCTCTCCTAACGCTACACTATATTCACCCTGCCTCTTTTTCTTTCTTCTCTTTTGTTCCCTTGTTTCTTTCCCCTTTTTCTTTTGTCTCTCAAAAGCTGGATATAAACTGCGTGGCTCGCTAGCTAGTTCGTTCATCTCAAGACAAGGTAAAGATGCATTACTCTTTCCAATTTCACCTCCTATCCTCTGTTGCCCCCCCTTCTCTCCACCCCCTCACCCCTCCCCTCCCCTCCAAATCAGGACATGGTTATTGAGTTTTGTGGTTGGTGTTTTGTATTGTCTAGGCTGCTCCCCCCTCCTTCCACCTCTCCCTCCCTTCACTGTGTGTGATTGTGATAGACAAAAGAATGGAACTGAAACAGATCCTTGCGGCACACCTTAGGCCTTATATCTTATGCACTGTAGCGTGGGGTTCATGTCCATTGGAATCTTAACAGTGCACCATCATACCTACTGTAACTCCACCCATTTTATATCTGTTAAGTGTCTCTCCGAATATAGAACCAATTGTTGTGTCAAATTTACAAGGGGTTATTAGTGTCTTAACTTAGGCCTTGTGTGTCCTATTCGGCCTGCAGGCCTTGTTAAACAACAGCAAACAGCTTGACTGGTAAGATGTTTTGTGAAGACCTATTCAAATCAAATCAAATGTTATTGGTCACATACACATGGTTAGCAGATGTTATTGGTCACATACACATGGTTAGCAGATGTTATTGGTTAAACACATGGTTAGCAGATGTTATTGGTCACATACACATGGTTAGCAGATGTTATTGGTTAAACACATGGTTAGCAGATGTTATTGGTCACATACACATGTTTAGCAGATGTTATTGGTCACATACACATGGTTAGCAGATGTTATTGGTCACATACACATGTTTAGCAGATGTTATTGGTCACATGCACATGGTTAGCAGATGTTATTGGTCACATACACATGGTTAGCAGATGTTATTGGTCGCATACACATGGTTAGCAGATGTTATTGGTCACATACACATGGTTAGCAGATGTTATTGGCCACATACACATGTTTAGCAGATGTTATTGGTCACATACACATGTTTAGCAGATGTTATTGTGAGTGTAGAGAAATGCTTGTGCTTCTAGTTCTGACAGTGCAGCAATATCTAACAAGTAATCTAACAATTTCACAAAAACTACCTAATACAGACAAATCTAAGTAAAGGAATGGAATAAGAATATATAAATATAGATATATGGATGAGTAATGACAGAGCGGCATAGGCAAGATGCAATAGATGGTATAAAATACCATTATTCTGAAAAGAGAGGGTGTTCTATGCTAAAGATGTGTATAGGGAAGAGGAGTGGAACTGACAGCGTTTTAGCAACATGAAATCTTATTCAAATCTGTTCATATACACCCCCAGGAAGAATGTGACACAATTGTTTGTTGTTGTACATTTTCTGACAAGCAGGCACTTAGATATGGTCATTTTCACCTTTTCATAAATTCATAGAACGTTTGGGAATGATGTATATACTAAGGAATTTGGGAACCTTCTATAGCAATATAGAGTGGAAAAGAGGCCGTGTGTTTGGACACATAATAGACACTGCAGTACATAAAATATATGTCGAGTCCACGCAGACCAGTAGCCAATCAGTAGGCCAATATGCCAATAAGCCATCTGCCACACGGGCCTGCTATCGTTCACTTTGAACTGGACTGTGTGTTTACAGGCAGTAGAGCCTGCCATCGTTCCCTTTGAACTGGACTGTGTGTTTACAGGCCGTAGAGCCTGCCATCATTCACTTTGAACTGGACTGTGTGTTTACAGGCCGTAGAGCCTGCCATCGTTCACTTTGAACTAGACTGTGTGTTTACAGGCAGTAGAGCCTGCCATCGTTCACTTTGAACTGGACTGTGTGTTTACAGGCAGTAGAGCCTGCCATCATTCACTTTGAACTGGACTGTGTGTTTACAGGCAGTAGAGCCTGCCATCGTTCACTTTGAACTGGACTGTGTGTCTCTCCCTGTGTTGCCTATTCACAACAACAAGATCAACAACTAATGCTAGCCAGAGTCGAGATGAGATCAAATCTAGCGAGGGAACATTAGATAAACCCTCTCAGCTAGTTGGCCATCAAAATTGCACTGATAAATGATGTGGAAGAGTAGCCTGCTCGCCCTTCTGCAGCTTGTCCCAACCCACGTTTTGACAACTGAATGGGAACTTGCCTGCCTGGCCGCCCATTTGTTCGATGCCAAATACGTTTGATTGGCAACTAAGAGATTTGCTAACTAGCGATTCACATGTCTTGCTAGCTAACCAAATGACATTGCAGCATCACTAGCTGTAGCCAATGAAAAACAATATGAAGGGAAAAAGTCAATAACTCATCCACTCCTCCTGCCAATGTTAAGTTGTTTTTAGCTTGGCTAGTTACGCAAATAAATACGCTAGCCCAGGGGTGTCAAACTCAATCAGTGCACGGGCCATTTTGAAACATTTGCAGGCCAGACATAGTCTATTTGTTTTTACAAAGAAACTTGCAACTGCGGCCCACACAGACCATTGTTTTATTTGAAAAAATATGGCGATTTATAATGTCTACTTATATGATGCTGTATATAGCATTTTGACAGATTACAGTTTTTAACAATCACCATTTTCAGAACCTAGTGGTCATTTTTCAAAACTCTAGACACAAAACTCAAAACAGTCGTCACTTGTAACACAGGCTGTCCAGTGTTCAAAACATTGCATTGTGCATTTATATCTTTAAAGAAACCTTGCGCTTGCAGAATCATTGGTTCAAATAACTCATTAATCATGAAATACCATAGGACCATTCATTTTGATCACCCACACACAAGATACCGATGGTTTCACTGTGTAGTTGTTCATACAATCATTAAATATTGTAGTACAAAATATGTGATACATGTTTCGTTATGCTACTCCATGTAAATACATCACCGTAAAAGGACTAGTAGAGAGAATACTACAGACACAGTGGAATCATTGAACAAAATAGGACATTTATTGATGAAATACAATAAAATCACAACATAGGTTTCTTTGAATCAAAGCAAAAATAATTAGCTACAAAAAAAGAAAAAACAGTTAAAGGTCGACTGCAGTGTTCCTCACCTGGCTTACTGTAAAACATCACTGCAGTGTTCCTCACCTGGCTTACTGTAAAACATCACTGCAGTGTTCCTCACCTGACTTACTGTAAAACATCACTGCAGTATTCTTCACCTGACTTACTGTAAAACATCACTGTAGTGTTCCTCACCTGACTTACTGTAAAACATCACTGCAGTGTTCCTCACCTGGCTTACTGTAAAACATCACTGCAGTGTTCCTCACCTGGCTTACTGTAAAACATCACTGTAGTGTTCCTCTCCTGGCTTACTGTAAAACATCACTGCAGTGTTCCTCACCTGGCTTACTGTAAAACATCACTGCAGTGTTCCTCACCTGGCTTACTGTAAAACATCACTGCAGTGTTCCTCACCTGGCTTACTGTAAAACATCACTGTAGTGTTCCTCACCTGGCTTACTGTAAAACATCACTGCAGTGTTCCTCACCTGGCTTACTGTAAAACATCACTGCAGTGTTCCTCACCTGGCTTACTGTAAAACATCACTGCAGTGTTCCTCACCTGGCTTACTGTAAAACATCACTGCAGTGTTCCTCACCTGGCTTACTATAAAACATCACTGCAGTGTTCCTCACCTGGCTTACTGTAAAACATCACTGCAGTGTTCCTCACCTGGCTTACTGTAAAACATCACTGCAGTGTTCCTCACCTGGCTTACTGTAAAACATCACTGTAGTGTTCCTCACCTGGCTTACTGTAAAACATCACTGCAGTGTTCCTCACCTGGCTTACTGTAAAACATCACTGCAGTGTTCCTCACCTGGCTTACTGTAAAACATCACTGCAGTGTTCCTCACCTGGCTTACTGTAAAACATCACTGCAGTGTTCCTCACCTGGCTTACTGTAAAACATCACTGCAGTGTTCCTCACCTGGCTTACTGTAAAACATCACTGCAGTGTTCCTCACCTGACTTACTGTAAAAAGAAAAACAAAATATTGATTACCGTACTTCTATATTTCCATCAACCCTGTCTTGTGGATTTGGCCACAGGTTCTCATCCACATCACAATGAAATTTTTCATTAGCCAAACATCTTGGGAAGAATCTTCGGGCGAATCCAAGCCTGACACTGGTCTGCCGTGATGTCATTGCATGGTGAATCCAGGCCTGACACTGGTCTGCCGTGATGTCATTGCATGGTGAATCCAGGCCTGACACTGGTCTGCCGTGATGTCATTGCATGCGTCATCCATGGCCTGGAGAAGGGCTGCTTGCTCGTGAGGGCGCCTATCATATACCTTCCACCTCCCTCAATCGGGTTAAGAAAAGGAGAGTATGGGGGTAAGTGCAGGGTGGTAAATTGTGGATGTGCCTGAAACCATGCTTGCACCATTTGAGCATGATGGAACCTAACATTATCCCACACAATGACATAGGTCATGCCATCAGCTCTACAGACCTGATTTAGCCCATCAAGGAAGGTTACATTCGAACAGTGAATCATGTGGCTGCCTGCAACTCAATATATAGAATATATAGAGTAGAGAGCTTTAGATGTTGTTCGACCAAACATTAGAACGGGCAAGATGCGTAATCTAAGCAACTTTGACCGTGGTATGAATGTTGATGCCACACATGGTGATTCCAGCATCTCAGAAACAGCTGCCTTCCTGGGATTTTTACGCACTACAGTCTCTAGAGTTTACAGAGAATGGTGCGATAAACAAAACACATTCAGTGAGCGGCAGTTCTGTGGGCAAAACACCTTGTTAATGAGAGAGGTCAGAGGAGAATGTCTAGACTCATTCAAGTTAACAGAAAGGCCACAAATGCTCAAATAACATCTGTTTAAAACAGCGTTGTGCAGAAGGGCATCTCTTAATGTACAACGCCGGGAATCATTCAGGCTGTGGAGGCAAAAGGGGGCCTACCCAGTACTAGATAGGTGTACCTAATAAAGTGGCCGGTGAGTGTACAGTAATGTTAAATCTGATAACATGGTCTGGAAAAGTGGTACATGGGACCATGGAAACAGTGTCTGATAAAGAATGATGATGAAACATTACATCCATAGATAATGTCGTCCAATTGGTTCATGTTCGGTAATTGGTGTCAATGGATCTCGTTATCCTGAAACATTCATGATCTAAACATGGAATATTATTTGTCAGTTTACATAAAACTCTGCATTAAGAGTAATGCAACAGTACCTTATCATTTTGAGCAGTTGTATCAATTGATAGTTAGATCCTTGTAATGAAATGAACAGACAGTCATTTCAGATGTAATGTGTGAATTGCATTTTGAAATGGTAATAATTTGATGTCAAGTTGTGTCATTTTGAACAGGTGATTTTAGTTCAATGAACAAATTATCTTAGCTTTATGTGTATTGTATCCAAGAAATTGGAAAAAGTGTTAGAGTTTTGAAAAATTTGCATTTTGATCATTGGTTGTGAGTTTTGAGTCTAGAGTTTTGAAAAATGACATCAAGGTTCTAAAATTAGTACCAAAGTGATTGTGAAAAACTGTAAAACAAAGGAAGAGATAAATAAGATGTGCCAAGCCTTTGCTGCTATGATATGCTGTGACCCTAATCAAAGAGTATTTAATAACTCCAAATATCTAAAACAGGTTGTTGTAACATTTAAACTTAAACATGTTTTTCATTTTTTTGCACTGCATGTATCACTGGTGCGGTTGAATGCAGCATTGTTGTATGGTGCACTCAGTGTATTGTAGTTAGCCAACTACTACTAGCCAAGGCTACTGCTCAAATGCTGCTGTAATAGGCCTATTCATGGTGTTTTGTTGTAGGTTTTGTTTTTTATTTATTTTTACCCCTTTTTCTCCCCAATTTCGTGGTGTCCAATTGTTTTAGTAGCTACTATCTTGTCTCATCGCTACAACTCCCGTACGGGCTCGGGAGAGACGAAGGTTAAAAAGTCATGCGTCCTCCGATACACAACCCAACCAAACTGCTTATTAACACAGCGCGCATCCAACCCGGAAGCCAGCCGCACCAATGTGTCGGAGGAAACACCGTGCACCTGGCAACCTTGGTTAGCGTGCCCGCCACAGGAGTCGCTGGTGCGCGATGAGACAAGGATATCCCTACCGGCCAAATCCTCCCTAACCCGGACGAAGCTAGGCAAATTGTGCAGTCGCCCCACGGACCTCCCGGCCGCGGTCGGTTACGACAGAGCCTGGGCGCGAACCCAAAGTCTCTGGTGGCACAGCTGGCGCTGCAGTCGCCACAGCTGGCACAGCTGGCGCCCTTAACCACTGCGCCACCCGGGAGGCCCTCAGGTTTCGTTTTTTGACTACTCATTGTCAAGCTTTAATAAACGAAGCCAGACTGCAACATTTTATTAGCCTAGCTGTGACTGGCATGTGTCTGTACACTTTCCCTCCACTGCACGCTGTAAATGGGACACACGAAATATAGCGCAATTGAAGTTGAATTGACCGATGTGAGTGCATCAGGCTGTAATTACTAGATGACTCAACTGTTGACTCATTACCCGCAGGCCTTGTGTGTCCTATTCGGCCCGCAGGCATTGTGTGTCCTGTGTGCGCTAGCCTAGCCACGTTATGACTGACTTGTGATCATTTCCCTTGCTAGTTTGATTATATTGACGTTCCCAGCCTTAGTTACAGTTGTTACAGTTGTCCGTTTTTGTTCAAAATATTGAGTCATTGAAACTGAACCAGTGCATCCTGAATGGGTGGAGGCAGCAAACAATGTACCAGGCCAGCTGTGATTTATTTTTAAATTATATTAATCATGCATTGAACTGCATCCATCTATTCTGATAACAATGTCTTACTGTACAACATTTCTTTGTTGGTCAAATATAACCTTGGTTTTGAAGCATGAACTGAGAATTTGATATTTTGTGACTGATATTATGATTGTCTGTTTGTTTTATATCTGCAAAGTAGTAAACACTGTCAGTTCCACAGCATCCTCTGTGTATTATGGAATTCAAATCAAATGTATTTATATAGCTGTTCTTACATCAGCTGATATCTCAAAGTGCTGTACAGAAACCCAGCCTAAAACCCCAAACAGCAAGCAATGCAGGTGTAGAAGCACGGTGGCTAGGAAAAACTCCCTAGAAAGGCCAAAACCTAGGAAGAAACCTAGAGAGGAACCAGGCTATGAGGGGTGGCCAGTCCTCTTCTGGCTGTGCCGGGTGGAGATTGTAACAGGACATGGCCAAGATGTTCAAATGTTCATAGATGACCAGCAGGGTCAAATAATAATAATCACAGTGGTTGTCGAGGGTGCAGCAAGTCAGCACCTCAGGAGTAAATGTCAGTTGGCTTTTCAGAGCCGACCATTGAGAGTATCTCTACCGCTCCTGCAGTCTCTAGAGAGTTGAAAACAGCAGGTCTGGGACAGGTAAGGGCGGTTCCTTGCTCCAGAGCCTTTCCGTTCACCTTCACACTCCTGGGCCAGACTACACTCAATCATATGACCCATTGAAGAGTTGAGTCTTCAGTAAAGACTTAAAGGTTGAGACCGAGTCTGCGTCTCTCACATGGGTAGCCAGACCATTCCATAAAAATGGAGCTCTATAGGAGAAAGCCCTGCCTCCAGATGTTTGCTTAGAAATTCTAGGGACAATTAGGAGGCCTGCGTCTTGTGACCGTAGCGTACGTGTAGGTATGTACGGAAGGACCAAATCGGAAAGATAGGTAGGAGCAAGCCCATGTAATGCTTTGTAGGTTAGCAGTAAAACCTTGAAATCAGCCCTTGCCTTGACAGGAAGCCAGTGTAGAGAGGCTAGCATTGGAGTAATATGATCAAATATTTGGGTTCTAGTCAGGATTCTAGCAGCCGTGTTTAGCACTAACTGAAGTTTATTTAGTGCTTTATCCGGGTAGCCGGAAAGTAGAGCATTGCAGTAGTCTAACCTAGAAGTGACAAAAGCATGGATTAATTTTTCTCATTTTGGACAGAAAATGTCGAATTCAGCATCTCCCCCTTCACCCCTCAATTGTGTGCATTGTGGACTGTATGGGTGTTTGTGTATCTGTGTTAACATTTGCATACATGTGTGTGTGTGTGTGCCGGAGTCTATATCTGTGTGTGTCTTGGTCCCCTTGTCCTTGTTCATCTGCACACTGAGTGGGAACATGTGAATGTCCACGTCACACGTCTGTCTGTTCACGTTCTCCAGATCACTGTCATCCCAACTTCCATTCATATCTTTTATTTCCATTACGCTGTCATTCTCCTTTTGCCTTGGAGCACTCTGTTGTTGTTGATGGTGGATTTGGTTTGTTTGTGGTTACCGAGGTGTACGTGTGTGGAAACATTGGGACAAGTGAGACACGTCAACAGCTGCTGATGCCTCTTCTGATGTGTGTGTGTGCCCGTGTGTGTGTGCGCACCGTGTGTGTGTGTGTGTGTGTGTGTGTGTGCGCGCCCGTGTGTGTGTGTGCGCGACCTGTGTGTGTGTATGTGCGCGCCCGTGTGTGTGTGCGCCCGTGTGTGTGTGTGTGTGTGTGTGTATGGACCCCTCACCGCGGTAGACAGTGTTATAATTAGACGTGTTTCATATAAAGTGTAACCCGTGGACCGGCATGCCAGCCATTTCCCAGGTAACCCACTTCAGGTCTGAGAAACTCATATGGCCGTCTCGTCTGGCTTAAATAGCCATGTGTCAGCAGGATAGTGTGTGTGTGTGTGTGTGTGTGTGTGTGTGTGTGTGTGTGTGTGTGTGTGTGTGTGTGTGTGTGTGTGTGTGTGTGTCTGCTTGCGTGTGTGTGTGTGTGTGTGTGTGTGTGTGTGTGTGTGTGTGTGTGTGTGTGCGTGTGTGTGTGAGAGAGAGAGAGAGAGATGCCCTCTGTCAGCAGGATAGTGTGTGTGTGTGTGTGTGTGTGTGTGTCTGCTTGCGTGTGTGTGCGTCTGAGTGTGAAGGGGGCCAGCAATGCTCTGAGCTGTATGTCTCAGCTGACTATTCAAGGAAGAAGTTATTAGTTCAAAGAAACAATTTGGGAAGAAGACTAACTCAATCCATATATTTGATTGAGTTAAAGGTCTGAAGCATAATCACATTCCATTGGCCAGGACCATTACCTGCAGCTGCTTCCTAATTGGTCTCCAACTATCAGAGAAGGCCTTGCAGCAACGTGTATCAGACATGACTGTACATTACACTACACAACGTTGTCCCTGGCATTGATAAGGCCGACTGTATACTACATGGCTGAGTCTGCCCCATCTGGACCTGCTTCGTTATAGTCTGTCTGGCTACCGTGCTCGCCCACGTGCAAGCCCCTGAGAGGGGGAAGAGCGGGGACAGCTCCCGTGCTCGCCCACGTGCAAGCCCCTGAGACAGGGAAGAGCGGGGACAGCTCATGCCTGATTAATGAACACCGGAGAAGACTCCTCGATAGAGGGGGAGACCGATGGACAGCAGAGGAAGAGGAGGAGGGAGATGCTTGATACAGAATCACCTGCCTTACCAGCCGTGAGGCCTGTCAATTTGTCAGAAGAGGAAGGAGAGAGGGATGGAGAGATGCAGCCCCTCTGAAGGGAGAGTGTTGAGTTTGGTCTGACTCTGATTCCACCTGACAGGACCTTTTGAAGTGCTCATTACTCACTCTGATTTTAGGCCCCTACACCCAATCACACACACAAGCAAGTACACACAGACGCATGCACACACATATACACACACACACACATAGTAAAGAACGCACACAATCACTCTCTCATACACAGTCAACCCACCAGAAGTTCCCACACACTATAGCTTTTGGCTCTCAGTCTCTCCCCTATCACCCCTCTCTTCTCTCTCATTCTCTCTCTACCTTTCTCTTCTCTTTGTCACTGTAACGCCATGACACACACACACGCCATGACACACACACACGCCATGACACACACACACGCCATGACACACACTACATTACTTGCTGAATCAAATGCACCTAGAGCCCTCTATCACACAGAGAAGACTCGTCTGGAATAGCATTGTGAACAAGGATACACAAGCTCTTACGATACAGAAGAAGAAGCCCTTTTGAAGATGAACCTGACCACTAGCCCACAGTTCAGCCTGTCCCTCCGGCCTCCCATGTTGCTCTGTCCACTCTATCCTATCAGAGGGAGCATCCCGGCGGGCCTCTGAAGCTAATAACGCTGCTTAGAAAGGCAGATGAAATAACGAATGAAGGACTGAGGTTTCTCCTTCTCCTTTTATCAGCTCCCTGTGGGAACATGGCATTTGTGGTTCTTCTCTCAAGTCTTTGGATTTAAAAGGGCGACTCTGATGTTTTTTCCCCGTTTGAATTTGTGGTTACTGTTGTTATTGTTTATGTCTTGTTGGGGCTACTAGCTTTGGTCTAAGAAAATATATACATATATGGACATCCAATGGCTTTGGAGCAGGTCCTGGAGATCAAAGTAGACATGAAGCAATATGTCTAGTAAGACGCCGTTTCAAACCTTATCGGTGGCGAGTTTTGTGTGCTTGTGAGCTGTTGTAGAGCTGTTATTGAGTGAAACTGTGTTGGATGTGGGTTTATCGACCTGTGTGTGTCTGTCTGTGTAACCTTCTGTTCTGTGTCCTTTCCACAGTATCTGTATGGCCTCAGCTGTTTGTATTGAAAGCACCCAACCCATCCTCCAACCTGCCCCCACTTCAAAGAAGTTGCCCCTAACTGGTCCAAGATCAGATTTATTTACCTAATGGTTAAGGCTAAAACTAGGTCATTTGATCCTGTGCTTAGGGGGAACTTCTACAAACTCAGTTTGATCGAGCAGTCTTCCTCAGAAACCCCTCTTTTATCCAAGGGAGGCCAATGACCAGTCAGTCATAGGGGAGAGATGTCCCTGTCTCTTCCTGTGTCTGTCTCTCTCTGTATCTCCCTCTCTCACTCGCCTGAAAGGGGGAAGGCGTCTGAGATGGCTGGAGAAACCAAGGTTTCTTCGTCATTTAGGGCTAAACTACCACACACACTTATCACACACACCTCAGTCCCTTAACACAGAGACAGGGACCTGGACATCTCAGTCCCTTAGCACAGAGACAGAGACCTGGACATCTCAGTCCCTTAACACAGAGACAGAGACCTGTACACCTCAGTCCCTTAACACAGAGACAGGGACCTGGACATCTCAGTCCCTTAACACAGAGACAGGGACCTGGACATCTCAGTCCCTTAACACAGAGACAGGGACACCTCAGTCCCTTAACACAGAGACAGGGACCTGGACATCTCAGTCCCTTAACACAGAGACAGGGACACCTCAGTCCCTTAACACAGAGACAGGGACCTGGACATCTCAGTCCCTTAGCACAGAGACAGGGACACCTCAGTCCCTTAACACAGAGACAGGGACCTGGACATCTCAGTCCCTTAGCACAGAGACAGAGACCTGGACATCTCAGTCCCTTAGCACAGAGACAGTGACCTGGACATCTCAGTCCCTTAGCACAGAGACAGGGACCTGGACACCTCAGTCCCTTAACACAGAGACAGGGACCTGGACATCTCAGTCCCTTAGCACAGAGACAGGGACCTGGGCACCTCAGTCCCTTAACACAGAGACAGAGACCTGTACACCTCAGTCCCTTAACACAGAGACAGGGACACCTCAGTCCCTTAACACAGAGACAGGGACCTGGACACCTCAGTCCTGCTGCTTCCAAGATGAGCTACAAAATGTGAACATCCACCTCTCCTTTGTGCACACTCTTTTCGGAATGTCGGAATGCAAATTTAAGTCAAATCAAATCAAATTGTATTTGTCACATACACCGAGTACAACACCTTACCATGAAATGCTTAGTTAAAAATATTTACTAGATAAACTAAAGTAAAAAATAGAAGAGCAACAATAAAATACGTGGAGGTTACATACAGGAGGTACCAGTACCGAGTCACGTGGAGGTAACATACAGGAGGTACCAGTACCGAGTCAATGTGGAGGTTATATACAGGAGGTACCAGTACCGAGTCAATGTGGAGGTTATATACAGGAGGTACCAGTACCGAGTCAATGTGGAGGTTATATACAGGAGGTACCAGTACCGAGTCAATGTGGAGGTTATATACAGGAGGTACCAGTACCGAGTCACGTGGAGGATATATACAGGAGGTGCCAGTACCGAGTCACGTGGAGGTTATATACAGGAGGTACCAGTACCGAGTCAGTGTGGAGGTTATATACAGGAGGTACCAGTACCGAGTCAATGTGCAGGGTCGTCTTCATAAAGAAGAGGACAGCAATAAGACAATTATTTTTTTTATTTTTAGCTGCATTTGTTTTATCTTGTCTGACATGCCGGGTATGCAGAGTTTCCACAATGGAGACCATTCCATTGGTAAATCTGTCAAGGCAAAACGAAAGCATCCAATGTGATTGGGGCATGGTCAGATAGAGCTTTGATTGGCGGTAGTGCAAAACCAATTACAGTGGAGACTGAGTATGGACCATCCAAATAATGTTCTCATGCATGCTTTCTCTACTGACTGATCTCTTAGCATTCATCACAAGGGTTAAAGTCAATCTGAACCCATTGTTCATATTAACCCAGTAAAGCCCCAGTACACACTGGACTAGGACTGTGTGATCATGCTGTGTACTTTGCCACAAGAACCTAACCTATATGTACTATACCCGAGTGGGGCAGCAGTCTAAGGCACTGCATCTCAGTGCTAGAGGCGTCATTATAGACCCTGGTTCGATTCCAGGCTGTATCACAACCCGCCGGGATTGGGAGTCCCATAGGGCAGTGCAAATTGGCCCAGCATCGTCCGGGTTAGGGTTGGGTCGGGGTAGGCCGTCATTGTAAATAAGAATTTGTTCTTAACTGACTTTTTATTTATCCCTCACTGTACTTTCTACCACTCTCTCCCTCTTTCTACCACTCTCTCCCTCTTTCTACCACTCTCTCCCTCTTTCTACCACTCTCTCCCCCTATCCCTCACCCCCTCTTTCTACCACTCTCTCCCTCTTTCTACCACTCTCTCCCTCTTTCTACCACTCTCTCCCCCTATCCCTCACCCCCTCTTTCTACCACATCCTTCTCTTAACCCTAGTTACCCCACGGATAAGGCATGTGTGTATTCCTTTAAAAAATGCTTGATTTTTTTCCCACCTGTTATTGGGTATGGAAATTATCAATCGCAACTAACCTCAACTCAAGTTTTTATATTTATATAAAACATTTAAAATGAGGTCTGCGGTAATTTGATTAATCTCCCTATAAATAATGTAACTTAAATAGGGAAATATTTATTTAAAAAGGGGTGAATTCACACTTTTCAGAAGTAATAAAGTCGTACTCAGCTTTGTATGATCATTAAATCCAAATCATTGTCTGGTGGACTGCTATTGAAGGCCCTGAAAACAACAAATGTAATCATTTTTCTGGGTAAAATCTTTACATTTTCAAAATCGCATGTCCGCCTCAAGCAGTACAGTAGCTTATGCCGCACTCTGTTGGGCCCTGACCACTTTCCCTGTCCTCCCATTAGCCTGCCCTCCAACCCCTCTTGTACTCACTCCCCACGCCCCCCTCTCTGCCATCTCTCACCTGTGAGCCAAGAGAGCCTCCATGACATTGCCTTATTAAATTGCACTTATCAATCATTCTTACCAGGGATGCCACCGTCCACCACATTAAAGAAGTCAGAGAAGTGTGGTTTCAGCAGCCCTGTCATGCCTTCGCAGACCACTTCCTACTCCCCCCGAACGGCATTCACACATCATCATCAGCCTGTTATTACAGGACCTAGAGGTAAAGTCCCCCCTGTACCCTCCCAGTCCCCCCATTCACACATCATCATCAGCCTGTTATTACAGGACCTAGAGGTAAAGTCCCCCCTGTACCCTCCCAGTTGCCCCATTCACACATCATCATCAGCCTGTTATTACAGGACCTAGAGGTAAAGTCCTCCCTGTACCCCCCCCCCAAACTCTCCCTTATACTCACCAGTCCTTTCCCACCCCGACCTTGTCCTACCTGCCTCCCCCTCCCCGCCCTAACCATGTCCTCCCTGCCTTCCTGCCTAAATCGTGCCATTAAGTGGTATAACTGTCAGATTAAGTTGTGCCATTAAGTGGTATAACTGTCAGATTAAATCGTGTCATTATGTGGTATAACTGTCAGATTAAATTGTGGTATAATATTGTGGTATAACTATCATATCAGATTAAATCATGTCATTATGTGGTATAACTGTCAGATTAAATCGTGGTATAACATTGTGGTATAACTATCATATCAGATTAAATCATGTCATTATGTTGTATAACTGTCAGATTAAATTGTGTCATGTGGTATAACTGTCAGATTAAATCGTGGTATAACATTGTGGTATAACTATCATATCAGATTAAATCATGTCATTATGTGGTATAACTATCAGATTAAGTCCTGTCATTATGTGGTATAACTATCAGATTAAATCATGTCATTATGTGGTATAACTGTCAGATTAAGTCGTGTCATTATGTGGTATAACTATCAGATTAAATCCTGTCATTATGTGGTATAACTATCAGATTAAGCCCTGTCATTATGTGGTATAACTATCAGATTAAATCATGTCATTATGTGGTATAACTGTCAGATTAAATCGTGGTATAACATTGTGGTATAACTATCATATCAGATTAAATCATGTCATTATGTTGTATAACTGTCAGATTAAATTGTGTCATGTGGTATAACTGTCAGATTAAATCGTGGTATACCATTGTGGTGTAACTATCATATCAGATTAAATCATGTCATTATGTGGTATAACTGTCAGATTAAGTCGTGTCATTATGTGGTATAACTATCAGATTAAATCCTGTCATTATGTGGTATAACTATCAGATTAAGCCCTGTCATTATGTGGTATAACTATCAGATTAAGTCCTGTCATTATGTGGTATAACTATCAGATTAAGTCCTGTCATTATGTGGTATAACTATCAGATTAAGCCCTGTCATTATGTGGTATAACTATCAGATTAAGTCCTGTCATTATGTGGTATAACTGTCAGATTAAGCCCTGTCATTATGTGGTATAACTATCAGATTAAGTCCTGTCATTATGTGGTACAACTATCAGATTAAGCCCTGTCATTATGTGGTATAACTGTCAGATTAAGCCCTGTCATTATGTGGTATAACTATCAGATTAAGTCCTGTCATTATGTGGTATAACTGTCAGATTAAGCCCTGTCATTATGTGGTATAACTATCAGATTAAGTCCTGTCATTATGTGGTACAACTATCAGATTAAGCCCTGTCATTATGTGGTATGACTATTAGATTTGGGATGTTGTGTTCTACACTAACATAAAAGGCCAAAATGATGGTGTTCATTAATCTTCATCAGTCGAGACGGTTGTCATATCTATTTGGTTGACTTTAACCGCCCTGTGGTACCAATTTCAACTGTAATTGATTTATCATACTCAGAGATTCTTCTTCACGCACCACTTTCCCTCCTGAAATGTTAGCCGAACCCGTTGAGCCGAGAGACGTAGGTGTAGCCGCAGGGCACCACAATTTGGCAAACAAAGACTCGCAAGCCACACGGTTCGTTAGCTCGACTTCTCGTCTTCAAAAGAGCTATTAAAACACTCCTCAGCCTTCTCCTCCCACGGATTAATGCAGGCATGCACACACGCGCACACACACTCACACACACACACGCGCACACACAGCCACCTGTTGATATCTCTCCCCCACAAACCACACGTCATAATAAGGGAGGCTTCTTCTTTTAATCACTGCTTTTATTATTAAATTAAAATATATTTTTGAAGGAAAAGTTGGCAGTGAAATAGAACCACAAGGTGGGGGAAGAAAAAGCTAGCGAACCAACGCGATTTGCAAAGTGGAACTAATCCAGAGAGCTTTTCTGTTGGGCATGCAGCCCCTCATGCATGCCCAGACCACAATGGAGCCCACTGCTCCCTCTCTCTCTCATCTCTCCTTCCCTCCCTCCCTCCCTCCCTTTCTCCATCTCCTGCCAGCTGTCTGAAGTCAGCCTCCAGTCTCCCCTCCTGTCCCCTCCCACGTCACCACATTTGCATATTTGACCCAGATTAGCTACAGGCCCACCCACTGGGCGCGGTGTGGGGAGGACCTGCCGTCACTTCTAGACTCAGTTTCATCTGTCCTCCATAACGATGTGCTAAAGTCACTGCTAACAGGCCTCCCTTAGAGCCCCACTGAAAGGCCCTTAGAGACCCTGCTGGGGAGAATGTCCCCAACCTCCTCCATCTCTCCTTCCACCCAACCCCCAAACTACAGCTTGTCCCCTTGGAGTTGAATGGATGAGGTAGGGGGGCATGGGGCTACATAGCTAGCCTAGCAGTCTAGTGGTGAATTAGCTGCTCGGACACTGAGAACACTCAGTACAACGTGAACATGAGAACACTCAGTACAACGTGAACATGAGAACACTCAGTACAACGTGACATGAGAACACTCAGTACAACGTGACATGAGAACACTCAGTACAACGTGACATGAGAGCACTCAGTACAACGTGAACATGAGAACACTCAGTACAACGTGAACATGAGAACAC
This sequence comes from Oncorhynchus clarkii lewisi, assembly GCF_045791955.1. NCBI lineage: Eukaryota > Metazoa > Chordata > Actinopteri > Salmoniformes > Salmonidae > Oncorhynchus > Oncorhynchus clarkii. Next base: position 12,956,035 of record NC_092147.1, on the reverse strand, counting down.
TCAGTACAATGTGACACTGAGAACACTCAGTACAACGTGAACATGAGAACACTCAGTACAACGTGAACATGAGAACACTCAGTACAATGTGACATGAGAACACTCAGTACAACGTGAACATGAGAACACTCAGTACAACGTGACATGAGAACACTCAGTACAACGTGACATGAGAACACTCAGTACAACGTGACATGAGAACACTCAGTACAACGTGAACATGAGAACACTCAGTACAACGTGACATGAGAACACTCAGTACAACGTGACATGAGAACACTCAGTACAACGTGAACATGAGAACACTCAGTACAACGTGAACATGAGAACACTCAGTACAACGTGAACATGACAACGCGCAGTACAACGTGGCACCTTGCTCATGAGGAGAAGCCCAAATAAACCTGAGAGAAAGGGAGGCCCCCATCCTACACTGCTCATCCAGGGAGTTTTGAGCTATTGTGCATCGTTCTCTGTAGCAGTCAGAGAGAGAGGCTCATTGTAACACCCTGCTGTCTATGAGGCTTTGACACTGGTGCCCTGATGTCTCCTTTTATTTGATGTATTAAACCCTGTATTTTACCAGGCAGGTCAGATCCATTTCAAACCTTCCCCTTTACCACTTTCTGGAGTTTTTTACAAGTGCACAATGCAAACATAATGATGTTATAATGTTATGCTCATGGAACATGCTGAACTCTCATGGTATTTTGACAGCTCTCCTATCATAATCATTCATTCATAGATCATTCATATGTTTAAGTGTTGCTCTGCATTGACAGGGCTTTCCTAGCCAGGTTAAAGCAGACTGAATGCTGCACTCACCAGGTAATGGTGACCAGGCTAGTTTAACCAGGCTAGTTTAACCAGGTTAGTTTAACCAGGCTAGTTTAACCAGGCTAGTTTAACCAGGTTAGTTTAACCAGGCTAGTTTAACCAGGCTAGTTTAACCAGGCTAGATTAACCAGGTTAGTTTAACCAGGTTAGTTTAACCAGGTTAGTTTAACCAGGCTAGTTTAACCAGGCTAGATTAACCAGGTTAGTTTAACCAGGCTAGTTTAACCAGGCTAGATTAACCAGGCTAGTTTAACCAGGCTAGATTAACCAGGTTAGTTTAACCAGGTTAGTGTAGCCAGGCTAGTTTAACCAGGCTAGATTAACCAGGTTAGTTTAACCAGGCTAGTTTAACCAGGCTAGTTTAACCAGGCTAGATTAACCAGGTTAGTTTAACCAGGTTAGTGTAACCAGGCTAGTTTAACCAGGCTAGTTTAACCAGGCTAGATTAACCAGGTTAGTTTAACCAGGTTAGTGTAACCAGGCTAGTTTAACCAGGCTAGTTTAACCAGGCTAGATTAACCAGGTTAGTTTAACCAGGTTAGTGTAACCAGGCTAGTTTAACCAGGCTAAGGGTGCCCCCAGGACCAGTACTTTGAATGCTAAAAAGAAGAAGAGCGAAGGAGAAAATGAAGCAGAGAAAATGGGTGATTGAGGAGAGGAGCAGACCCCTCCCCCCTTCGCATGCTAAAAGCCTTTTTGAACTTGTTAGTTGAAAAGCTGAAACATGGGCGTAAAACTTTGTTTACTCCCAATTCCTCCCCTGGAGAACATTCACCACAGTGTAAATGCGGAACAGGGCACGTTGTCCAAGGCTATTTAAGTCATTGGGAATTGTTCTGCAAAACACTTTAGTTCTGGTCACCCCTTTTTTTTTAAGAAACATTCCTAATTGACTCTGACCATTTGCATAATTGACCTTGGCGGACCCTTCTTGGACTGGTTGGCAGGGTGGGACAGGAGCTGGTGAGTAGCCAGAAAGGCAGCGAGCAGTCAGAAAGGAAGTCTATACGGCAAGTACTGGATGGGATAAGTGATGGTGATCTAGTGACTAGGGGTACGTCCAAAATGGCATCCTATTCTCTGTACTCTATATAGTGCATCCTTGTTCCCCGGTCGAAAGTAGTGCACTTCATAGGGAATAGGGTGCCATCTTGACTCAGTCTAAGTGACATGTGAATGATAGTGCTGCTGTAGAGCTTGTTGAGACCGGAGGGGTGGTGTGGAAACACAAATGATTGATTATGATCAGAATGGGGGACGCAGGACCTCCCTTATGTCCTGTGTGTGTTGTGTGTGTGTGTGTGTGTGTGTGTGTGTGTGTGTGTGTGTGTGTGTTGGGGGGGGGGGGGGGTCTGCATGTTTCAGGGAGGGTTTCATTATTACACTTGTCAGGTGCTGCCTGCAGAGTGACTTGTTAAAATGTTCCTGTCTCCCTGTACTCTTTACTGTACACTAGATAAATGTAGCTCAACCAGTCCAGGCCACATATCTAGCAAGGGCTCCCAAAGACAGCATGTGGGCTGTAGCAACCCATAACACTGTGCTACGTTAACACAGCCTGATACTTCACATACCTGAACATGACTTATGGCTGAAAGAAGTGAGTGAAGGTTTACCAGGGTTGAGGAATGGTTTCACTGTTCTTCAACAAGACATTGTACAAGTGGCAGCAACAAGCTGAATTGCGAGCGCAACTTACATTTTAAAATTGGCAATACTAACTTAGATGTGTTGTTAATTTGGCCTGTGGTGATAAAATTGCCTCTCTACACTGCTGCTTCACTGTAACCAGTACTGACTCAGCAGTGATCTATTACCATCAGCTAGACAACAGTTGAACCAGTGAACTGGAGAGAAAGAAGAGAGGGTGAGAGAGAGAGAGGGAAAGAGAGGGTGATAGAGGGTGAAAGAGAGGGTGAGAGAGAGAGAGAGGGTGAAAGAGAGAGAGGGTGAGAGAGAGAGGATGATAGAGAGGGTGAGAGAGAGTGTGACACAGAGAGATAGCGAGAGAGGGTGAGAGAGAGAGTGTGACACAGAGAGAGAGAGAGAGAGAGAGAGAGAGATGGAGAGAGAGGGTTAGATAGAGGGTGAGAGAGAAAAAAAGAGAGAGGGTGAGAGAGAGAGAGATAGGGTGAGAGAGAGTGAGATAGAGAGTGAGAGAGAGAGGGTGAGAGAGAGAGGGTGAGAGAGAGAGGGAGAGAGAGAGAAAGAAAGAGAGGAGAGAGAGGGTGAGAGAGAGAAATGGTGAGAGAGAGAGGGAGAGGGTGAGAGAGAGGGAGAGGGTGAGAGAGAGGGTGAGAGAGAGAGTATTATAGAGTGGATGAGAGAGGGTGAGAGAGAAAGGGTGATAGAGGGAGAGAGGGGAGAGAGAGAAAGGGAGAGTGTGTGAGAGAAAGAGGGTGACAAAGAGAGAGAGAGAGACGGGAGAGAGGGTGAAGAGAGAGAAAGAGAGGAAGAGAGAGAAAGGGAGAGTGTGACAGATAGAGAGAGAGAGAGAGGGGGGGGTGACAGATTGAGAGAGAGGGTGACAGAGAGACAGATAGAGAGAGAGGGTGAAAGAGAGAGAAAGAGAGGGAGAGAGAGAAAGGGAGAGTGTGAGAGAGAGAGAGAGAGAGAGAGGGTGACAGAGAGACAGATAGAGAGAGAGAGAGGGAGAGAGGGTGAGAGAGAGAGAAAGAGAGGGAGAGAGAGAAAGGGAGAGTGTGTGTGTGAGAGAGAGAGAGAGAGAGATAGATAGAGAGAGAAGAAAATAATTTGAAAACAAACCCAATTTTGATAAACTCCCATATCTACTGGGTGAAATAACACAGTGTGCGGTCACAGCAGCAAGATTTATGACCTGTTGCCACAAGAAAAGGGCAACCAGTGAAGAACAAACACCATTGTAAATACAACCCATATTTATGCTTATTTATTTTCCCTTTTGTACTTTAACCATTTGTACATTGTTACAACACTGTATATATATAATATGACATTTGTAATGTCTTTATTGTTTTGAAACTTCTTTATGTGTAATGTTTACTGTTAATTTTGATTGTTTATTTTATTGTTTATTTCACTTTTGTATATTATCTACCTCACTTGCTTTGGCAATGTTAACACATGTTTCCCATGCCAATAAAGCCCCTTGAATTGAATTGAATTGAGACAGAGAGAGATAGAGAGGGAGAGGTTGACAGAGAGAGATGGAGAGAGGGTGACACAGAGAGAGAGAGAGAGGGAGAGAGAGAGAGAGATATATAGAGAGAGAGGGTGACAGAGAGATAGAGAGGGTGACAGAGAGAGAGAGAGGGTGACAGAGAGAGAGAGAGAGAGAGAGGGTGACAGAGAGAGAGAGAGGGAGAGGTTAACAGAGAGAGAGAGAGAGAGAGGTTAACAGAGAGAGAGAGGGTGACAGAGAGAGAGAGAGGGTGACAGAGAGAGAGAAAGAAAGAGAGGGAGAGGTTGACAGAGAGAGAGAGAGAGAGAGAGAGAGAGAGAGAGAGGTTGACAGAGAGAGAGAGAGAGAGAGAGAGGGTGACGGAGAGAGAGGAGGAGTGACTGGGAAAGCAATGCCTCAGCAAACACAGTAATTATTCAGTAGAGGAGTCTGGACACTCCACTCCTACACGTGTGTGTGTGTGTGTGTGTGTGTGTGTGTGTGTGTGTGTGTGTGTGTGTGTGTGTGTGTGTGTGTGTCCAAAAGTCCATTCCATCCCGCCAAACAAAAGGGACATGAAAAGACGGAGCATGCCCAAAAAGGAGGGGTCTCTCTCTGTCCCGCCCTGTCTCAGGCTGGAAAGCAATTGAGGAAGGGCACAGGGAGACTGCATCCTAAATGGCACACTATCCTAAATAGTTTCCAGTCAGTTTCCAGTCAGACTTTATTGAGGCTGTAAGTGTTGCACTACATTTGACCAGGGCCAGTTTCCAGACTCTGTTGAGGCTTTGTGTAGTGCATTATATAGGAAACAGGTTGCCATTTGGGACATACGCAGAGAGAGAGCCGTGGTTCATTCTATTATTACTGTAAATACAATGGCCATATAGCGGCATGGCGATAGAGGATCGTGCCCTAGTTTCCAGTCAGCCTCTATTGATAGAGCCATAAATCACAGCAAAGTTAAGTGAATTACTGCAGCAGGGAGCTGGGGCTTTGATAATGTTTATGTGGTTTCAGCTCACCATCTCTCTCTCTCTGCTTCTCTCTCATTCTGAGCTCACCATCTCTCTCTCTCTGCTTCTCTCTCATTCTGAGCTCACCATCTCTCTCTCTGCTTTTCTCTCATTCTGAGCTCACCATCTCTCTCTCTTTCTCTCATTCTGAGCTCACCATCTCTCTCTCTCTCTGCTTCTCTCTCATTCTGAGCTCACCATCTCTCAGCTTCTCTCTCATTCTGAGCTTACCATCTCTCTCTCAGCTTCTCTCTCATTCTGAGCTCACCATCTCTCTCTCTGCTTCCCTCTCATTCTGAGCTCACCATCTCTCTCTCGCTGCTTCTCTCTCATTCTGAGCTCACCATCTCTCTCTCTCTCTCTGCTTCCCTCTCATTCTGAGCTCACCATCTCTCTCTCTCTCTCTGCTTCCCTCTCATTCTGAGCTCACCATCTCTCTCTCTCTCTCTGCTTCCCTCTCATTCTGAGCTCACCATCTCTCTCTCTCTCTCTGCTTCCCTCTCATTCTGAGCTCACCATCTCTCTCTCGCTGCTTCCCTCTCATTCTGAGCTCACCATCTCTCAGCTTCTCTCTCATTCTGAGCTTACCATCTCTCTCTCAGCTTCTCTCTCATTCTGAGCTCGCCATCTCTCGCTCAGCTTCTCCCTCATTCTGAGCTCACCATCTCTCTCTCAGCTTCTCTCATTCTGAGCTCGCCATCTCCCCCCTCTCTCTTTCCCTCTCCCTCCCTCCCCGTCTATTTTTTTCTCTCTCTCTCTGTCTCTCCCCTTCCCCCTCTCTCCCTTTCCCTCCTCCCCCTCTCTCTCTCCCTCCCTCCCTCCCTACCCTCTCTCTCCCTCCCCCCTCTCTCCCCCTCCCCCTTCTCTCTCCCTCCGTCCCCCTCTCTCTATTTCTCTCTCTCTCCCTCCCTCCCCTCTCTCTCATTCTCTCTCTCTCCCCCTCTTTCTCTCTCCCTCTCTCCCCCCCTCTCTTTCTCTCTCCCTCTCTCCCCCTCCCTCCCTCCCTCCCTCCCTCCCTCCCTCCCTCCCTCCCTCCCTCCCTCCCTCCCTTCTATCTCTCCCCCTCTCTTTCTTTCTCTCTCCCCCCTCTCTGCTTCTCCCTCCCCCCTCTTCCCCCCTCTCTCTCCCTCCCTCCCCCTCTCTCTCCCTCTTTCCCCTCTTTCTCCCCCTATATCTCTCCTTCTCCCTCCCCCTCTCTCTCGTTCTCTCTCTCTCCCTCCCCCTCTCTCCCCCCTCTTTCTCTCTCCCTCCCTCACCCTCTCTCTCCCCTCTCTAAATTTCTCGCTCTCTCTCTTTTTCTCCCACTCCCCCCTGTCGCACGTCCCAGCCAGGCATTATACTAATAACCAATAAACTAATGTTACCTCTATTTAGAGCAGCCTAATTAGATTGTGCCGGTTACAATGAAATAGTTGATCAGCCTCGCTCCATTGAGTCTGTTACCCTGGGATACCATGTGGTGCAGGAGGACAGTGCTGTGCTGCAGACATGCTCAGGTCGGTTCATTCAACCCACACACACACGTGTGTACAGAGGAGTGCGCAAACACAAGTACTTGCGTTGACACACACACACACACACACACACACACACACACACACACACACACACACACACTCATGCATGGAATCACACACACAGGTTTGAATCTTTCAGGGTTTAAATAGTTAGTTGTATCATTGGTGACTGCAGCC